>NC_063208.1:25519314-25819314 GCF_017589495.1 Alosa alosa
TTAAAAACGAAGTTTCTTTGTTTCTCACTTCTCTTCCGGACGGTAGTCTCAATGTTGCAAGGTTGTTTTCCGCCTGGGGATCTAGGGGCACGGGAAAGTCACCATTTTCACTGAACAGGTCATTTAACCATCCAAAATGATTTTAAACGGTTTATTACGCTGGAAATAGCTGCGGTCTCCTTAAGATCCACCAACACAGTTTATTACCCAGCATACGCTCCTGGCTGCAGGGCGCGAGCATGGGGGGGGGGGGGTGGAATTGGCCTGTCACACCGCCGGGGGAGCAGGACTGAACCACCAAGATGACAGGGTGAGGAGAGAGAGGCCGATCAAAGAGATAGAGTGTGTGTGTGTGACCGTGTGTGTGAGTGTGTGTGTGTGTGTGTGTGTGTGTGTGTGTGTGTGTGTGTGTGTTTGTGTGTGTGTGCCTGCTGCATTAACAGAACAGCATCCTGTGTGTGTGCTCCATCAACAGGACAGTGTTTTGTGTGAGTGAGAGAGAGAGTGTGTGAGTGTGTGTGTGTGTGTGTGTGTGTGTGTGTGTGTGTGTGTGTGTGTGTGTGTGTGTGTGTGTGATGTGTCCACGAGGTGACACAGGAGGACAGTCTCTTCCTCAGATGAACTTTGTCCTTCCTCTGTCTCTCTCGTGTTGCAGCAGGACTCTGAGCTGACATGTCTCTCTCCACTGCAATAAAAATAGGTCTTCGTGGGATCACACAAGTGCCTCTTTCTGTGTGTCCGTGTGTGTGTGTGTGTGTGTGTGTGTGTGTGTGTGTGTGTGTGTGTGTGTGTGTGTGTGTATTTGTGTGTGGTTTGCGTAGAGTATACATAAGTACACATAAGCAGAGGAGCAGAGTGTGTGTGTGTGTGTGTATATGTGTGTGTGAGAGAGAGAGAGAGAGCGACTCACCGGTCCGTCCTGGCAGCCAGCCGTCTTGTCCACATACAGGCGCTGCTCATCAGACACCTTTCGCTCCCTGACCTGCAGCCAACAGAGAGGAAGACATTAGAGTCCACGACACACACACACACACACACACACACACACACACACACCTCCTCAGATCCCCAGTTCAGACACACTTGAGCTGCACCAGCACCAGGCAGAGGCAGTAGTTGACTGAGCCGCACAAGCTTACACAGATCATTCTCCCTCTCCATCTCTATTCCTCTCTCCCTCCATACCCTATCCCTTTCCACAAATCCCTGCATCCCCTCTCTGGTCTCTCCATCCCTCTCTCCCTCAGTCCCCCTCTCCCTCTCTCCTTCTGTCCTCCAGACTTTCCACTAGAGAGGTCTGGCCCACTGAAGCAGAAGGCTCCTTTCCCTTTTTTTGTCCCCCTCTCCAAGTCTCTGCTCTTCTCCTTCTCCACCTCTCACTGTCCCTCGTTCCCTGTCTCTTTTTCCCCACTTCCTCTTTCCAATGAAGAAGGGAAGCAGGGGACTCTCCTGCCTTAGGCCAGTGCTATACTTTGTGTGCCTGCAAGTATGCAAGGCTCTGCTAGGGTCCGAGTGGAGGCCGTGTGGGGAAACCTGCCCAAGCCTGCACAGCCTCCAGGCTACAAGAGCATCAAATGCTCATGGACAGACTCCAAGTACACTAGGAAGTATGATAACAACCACAAGGCCCCAATGGCGTCCACAGCCGTCTGTGTGCACGTCCACAAGCCAATAAAATCGAGATCTCCTCTGTTTGTTTGATCTCCCCTTTTCCCTTGCTCTTTTTCTCCATCTTTCTCTCTCCGTCTCTCTCTCTCTCTCCGTCTCTCTCTCCCGCTCCATCTCTCTCTCACTCCCTTGCTCCATCTCTCTCTCCATCTCTCACTCTTTCCACTGGAGGAGTCTGGCTCCCTGCGCTCAGGGGTAAACACTGCTGGTGGAAGCTATGCCTGGCACCAGAGGACTCAGCTGAGGGGGGGTTTTTAACCCATGAAGTGCTGACAGAGACCTCACCTCGCCAAACAATATTTTCTTTTAGAGTGCAGACCACCACATTAACATACAGAAATAGGGTGAGAAAAGATTTCTGTATTTCTGTCTAGTAACAAAAGAAAAAAGATAAAAAAAAAAACATTACTGTAGATGTAAACAACACAGTCACTAGATCCATAAAAACCATGACAATGGGGCATACTGTGGCAGATGTGGCAATTCTTTTCAAGGTTTTGTACACGTGCAAGTGAGACTCATTGGTACAGTGTCAAAGTCAAACGCAGTTCTGATGAACCTCTGAAACTCAAAGCAAAACAGAACCCGACCAGCAAAGGGCAGTAGTGGCCAGAATTGACAGAATTCTTTGGGTCTCAAATCTCGGTGCCGTGATGTGTCTGCCTTTCTGTCTGTCAAAACAATTCTGCAATTGTAACTACACTTCTGTCTACATAGTCTTTTTGCTCTCTCTCTCTCTCTCTCTCTCTCTCTCTCTCTCAAGGAGCTTTATTAGCATGACCATAACATTGTACAGTATTGCCAAAGCATTTGGGTCAAATACATCAAATGGGGAGGGGAATAGGGGGAAACACACAAATAAAACAGAATAATGATAATTGTACACAAATATGAATTATGGCAATGACGTAGGGTGTGCGTATGTGTCTGCATGTTTGTGTGGGCATGTGTTCATGTGGCTGTGTGTGTGTGTGTGTGTGTGTGTGTGTGTGTGTGTGTGTGTGTGTGTGTGTGTGTATGTATGTTCATATTTAGGTAATGTAAGTTTCACATCAGCAGGTCCTTTCATTATGGCAGGAATATCCGTATTGAGATTTTCTCTCTCTCTCTCTGCTTTTGTACCTCCACATGAGGTTGATATCCTCAACGGTGATGAAAGATAAAGGCATGATAAAAGAAACAAATGGAAAAAGCTGCACATCTTATGAACATCTCATGCATGCCAAACAAAAAACATTTGTATGCAACATTTTCATTTCTATGCAACAAAAAAAAACCAAGCTGTTTTGTCCAATCAATATGTTATGTATGACCTTTCATTCTACAGACTGAAACAAACAATCCAACGTTTCATGAGCACAGCAGAATCCTGTTATCACAGTAATTCAAGTATACAGCTCTGGAAAAATGAAGAGACCACTGCACATTTTTCTGATGTCATCGTACGGTTGCTGAGTGACATTCGAATGAGTTGACGGCCATATTCAAAATTGAGAAACCACTGCAAATATGAATATGACTCATTCAGATGTCAGAAAATGTGCAAGGTCTCTTTTTCCAGAACTGTATATCTAGTGTATATCTATCTGGTTCAAATGTATCGGTCACATTGCCAATGCATTTGACTTTGCGAGACCAAGGAATCCAAAAATCCCTGTACTTGTCCAGTAATCGACAATAGCAATACCGAACCCCACCATCACATGTACCGTAAAAACCTTATCCAGCCATCCCCACACACAGCGATTTATAGCTGTTTCCTGCCTCCTGTTCAAAGACCCATCATCACAACTTTCATTGTGGATCAAGCACACAGAAAATCCAACCTGCGACACAAACAACAGGTATGGAAACAGAAGAGCAGGGGGTACTGTGTGTGTGCTGTGTGCTGAGAATCTATATCAACGTGGGGACACCAAACCACAACGGGGACGCGACGCGTTCAGAGTGACAGATGTTCTCCTTCCCAACCACGATGAGCCTAAACACACGACACATTCCACCTCCGCTCACACACACACACACCTGCGCATTAATGCGCGACGACGCGACGCACGCACGCGACGCGCACACACACGCAACACACGCACACACGCACACACACACAAACACACAAACACACACACACAAAAACACACACACACACAAACACACACACAGACTTCCGCTCAGACTTCAAGGAGCCAAGTGAGGGGGTGAGGGGAGCTGGTTTCAGACAGGAGCAAACAGAATACATCAAATGCAGCAAGGTACAGCAGTCTGGAGATGCTCCCAAACAGCTGGGAACAAAAGGGCATGAAGACACCAAATTACATTGTTTGCCCCCCCTCTCTCACTTTGTGTGTGTGTGTGTGTGTGTGTGTGCGTGTGTGCCAATGCCTATTCAGGACAGAGGGGCTACAACTAGACAAAGAATCCAGTCTTCTGATTCCTCTGCACAGCAGCATACTGTATATCTGACAATCTTTCCCAAAACACGGAGCAAAGACAATAAGAGCAGCTTTGTTTCCAGATGCCAATTATAAGGTTCAATTAGAACACTGGCCTACTTTTAGCTTGCTCAATCTGTCAGACTGTTCTTCTACGAGTTATATGATACAATCACAATGTCCATACCTCTTCTCATTCACTGGGCACACTGACTACCGGCTAACCTTTTCTGTGGGGTATTAAAAACACCAGCTGGATGCTGGCATGAAAAAGGCAATAGTAACTAGCCCAAGGGTGTGTGTGTGTGTGTGTGTGTGTGTGTGTGTGTGTGTGTGTGTGTGTGTGTGTGTGGGTTAGATCGATAAAGTGTTTAAATGCATTGGAGTGTGAGCAGGTCTACAAATTCTTTACAAATGTGCCCTCCCCCAAGCTTTTGTCATATTTACCTCCCTCACACACACACACACACACACCACACAAACACTCCATTTTGTTCTCTCCATGTGTCGCTCTCAATCTCTCTCCATCCTTCTCACAACTTTCCTCTTCCCCTACATCTCACACTCCACCCAAAGACACACACACACACACACAAAACACTAGAGTGGCGTGATTCTCTGTACTGCAGAGTAAAACATGTTGGGTAGAGGCCAAGTTGGCGAGCCAGGCAGGAGAGTCTAGTGAGAGGTTTTAATATAATACACGCCAGACGCCATGAGACTGCATGAACCAAGGCTTTCCTTAACCTGCCTAAGTCAACATAAACCCCTGATCCCCCCCACACTAAGAGAGGCCTTTTACTTCCAAAGCCTCTAGTGGATCCCAAGAGTCTCAGCACGCTAATAACAAGACCTCTGATTGGCTAGGGATTTTAGTTTGAATCAATCAAAAGCCTCAGTGGTAGTTTAGTTGAACAGTGAAAGTGAATACTGTGAAAGGTGAATTGGGTTCAAAATGCATTATCCTCCTGAGTAAACAGGAATTGCAGTCACACGGTACAGTGCATAATATATACATTCTGTCTATATGAGGAGACTGGATCAAAGGATTAAAATCATCAAAGACTGTTCTCACCCCAACCACAGACTGTTCACCCCACTCCCCTCCAGGAGGCGTTACAGGTCTCTAAACACTGAGAGGTCGTTTACACGACACCGCCGGGTGGATTTTCTCTTACCGCTTTCACACCTTTAACGACCGCAAGAAAAAACCTTTAGCGTGTACACACAGAGGTGTAACCGCTAAATGTGCTGTAGTGCATATGCCAGACCAGTCGATGGCGCCGGCTGTGCAGAAGCTTCACAATAATTTGGCGGAATCGCAGAAGAAAACATTGTTAAAACAGTTTGTTAAGCCAGAGAATGTCTAATAAGTGCTCTGGTTAAGCAGTCGCATGAAATAAGGAGACTACAGACAATTGGGTTTTCAATTCAACTGTTAAACTAATAAAGTTCATTTTCAAGGTATGTGACTGCTATGTGAAATTTCAGATGCTTAGCCTACGATTGCATTGGGTCTGAGCACCACTGGAAAACACTAACATGCAGTAAGCTAATGTTTAACTAAGTTAAGCTTAGCGTGTGCTTCTAACTTAGCCACTAAAGGCTGATAGGCTACATTGTGCACATAAATCATGACGGAAAGAAAACATTTTAATATGATAAATAAATGGTTTGGTTTGTTTTGACAAGCAACATGTCAGGTCGAGTGCGTGGCTGAGTTGAGAGGTGGGGCTGTAGTCATAAAGTTGCCGGCTTCACACCTACAGGCGCCTACACGGCGAAAGTTAGCCGGGCGGTTTCAAAAGTTCCCACTTCGAAGCCGGTTTCAAAAGCTTCTCGGTTTCAGTCTCTAAACTGCCGGGCGTTGTGTACATGCAAAGTAACCGTTCACAAAACCTCACGGTTTCACAAAACCGGCGTCGTGTGCACGGCCCCTAAATTCAGAGCTCACCAAGGCTAAGTTAGCACTGTGCAATTAGAGCTCCTGACAGATCCAAATCATCTGCATTCTTCTAATGCTATGGTCTCAAATCTCAGTACCATGATGTGCCCTCCAATTTCTGTCCTTTAAAACAGTTCTGTCATTATCACTCTATTCCTGTCTGCATAGTGTGTATGTGTGTGTGTGTGTGTGTGTGTATGTACTCACCTTGGCACTGCTGTCGGAGTGGCGTCTGGCACAGGCTTGAAGCTGGTTCATCCAGAACTGCTGCTCTTTGGCATCGGTGGCTGAGGAGGCACAGAAACAGAGAACAAACACCACTCAATCTTCAGTGAGATGATGGACACAACAGCAGCCGCTCCAGCTCCTTTGGCTCGCACAGACAAAAGCCATTAGTCTCCACAATGCACTGTTCACCATTTGGTTCATAGGGGTGAATCTGGTCTGTGTGACCACATAGTCTCATTTAGGCTTCAGTGTGCGTCTATGTAGTGATGAGATCAATGGATATACATGCAGCTCATTTGGTGTGCTATAGAAATATATTACACCACTAAATGACACACCAGTAATCAAAATTACAGTAAATAAAGTAAACGCCATAACAAACATCATGAGGGTCTTTTTGAGCAGGGGTGTCAAACATATTAGGCAGTGGGCCGGAATTATGAGACCTCATGGGGACCGTCATTGTCATGGTCATTTTCATTTGTTCTGCGTGGGTATCAGAGTGTTGTTTCATGATATACTCCTTTGTTATACCCACTTATCAGCAAACAAGTACAAGTCATGTACTGCGGTCATATACTGCTCTTGAAATACCCTACTTCCATTCCAGTTTTTCAGCATCTTCCTTCCTGAGGATGGTTTGTAGTGCTAGGTTAAATCAATTTGTCATATCTTAGAGATATTGCTTATTACACATTGTTGGATGTGAATCTTTTTTTCTAATTTTCCCTTCCTACCCAAAATATCTGGGGGGCCCTATGAAACCTGCTGGCGGCCTGATCTGGCCCCCGGGCCTTATGTTTGACACCCCTATTTTAGAGGGAGCCATAAACCTGGGCTTCATTTTTTTGGAGAGAAGAAATTTAATTCTTAGCACATCACCAAGGGATGTGACATCACCAACAAGAAAACAGGGAAGCATCTCTATGGAAAACCCCTGGGGTCAGATGTCCCAGAACATAGGGCAGTCTGCACCGACGTCATACAAAGGCCATTTATTTGGTTCAAATCCTCCTCATCTACCTCAAAGTCAACTTGATGTTCCACCCTGAAGAGGTCAAGTAAACAGATGCCAGACTATGCCCACAACTCCAGGCTCTACAACACCAGCAGAGTCCGAGCAGCAAGCTTGACCTTGTAGATGGCACTCCTCTTTAAAAGGGCCAGTGTGGGAGCTGTTGTGAAAAGAAAGTCATATGCCTCTGAGTATCTCAAGTACCTGAACATTCATATACTTCTGGGATCAAATGCCTGAACTTCCATATGCTTCTGAAATCAAGTGCCTAAGCATTCATATGCTTCTGAAGTGCCTAAGCATTCCTATACTTCTGGGATCAAATACATGAACTTTCATATGCTTCTGAAATCAAGTGCCTAAGCATTCATATGCTTCTGAAGTGCCTAAGCATTCATATACCGGTACTTCTGGCATCAAATGCCTGAACTTTCATATGCTTTTGAAATCAAGTGCCTAAGCATTCATATGCTTCTGAAATCAAATGCCCAAGTTTTTGTATGCTTCTGAAATCAAATGCCTAAGCATTCATATGCTTCTGAAGTGCCTAAGCATTCATATGCTTCTGAAATCAACTGCCTAAGCATGCATATGCTTCTGAAATCAAGTGCATAAACTTCCATATGCTTCTAAAATCAAGAACCTAAACATTAAAACATTAACATGCCTCTTAAATCACGTTCCTAAATCAAGTGTCCATAAGTATGATTATGGTATGATTGAATGTATTCCATCCTGAAGTATGACTGCTCACAACAACACATTAACAACAGTAGTAGGTTAGTTGGATATTAATAACAACAATAATGTATAATCTATTTGAAGGATAATAGGTGACTATTGTCTCTGGGAATTATATTTTATTTATTTACTCATTTTATTTGTTAGGGACCATGTACAATTTTTAACATAAATGTTGCCATTTGATGCATTGTACCAGAGTGTACCAACAACACATCTGTTGATACTCATTTGGTTATAATTTAGAAAGTAAATCGTTAAGAAAGTTCATGTACACATGTAGCACCATCCTACTGTGTGTGTGTGTGTGTGTGTGTGTGTGTGGCCTTGGTTAAGTCAACAAAGTAATTTGCTCCTGACACTTCTCCTGAAGTTGCCTGGCAGCAAACACCATATCAGTGGCCTCACATTTTTTCGGAGGTCTTGTTCAAGATGAATAGACAGGTGGTTGAGAAAGATTCTGGCAAGTATCTTCCCTGCTATAGAGAGGTAAGATGCCACGGTGGTTTCCTTTGCCCTTATGCAGGTGAATGATGGTGGTTTCCTTGAAATCCTGTGCAATGGTCTCTTTCTCCCACATCTGTAGAAATAACTTGTAAAGCTTTTTGGCTTAAGCTGGGCCAGCTTCATAGAAGATCTCGGCTGGAATTGAGTCTAGACCAGGAGCTTTGCCATTTGAGAGCATATGTATCGCTGACTGAGTCTCCTCGAGTGTAGGTGCGTTATTCAGAGCAACGTTGATGGCAACTTGAGGAAGACGATTGGCTTCAGAGTTAATGTGTGAGTGACAGTTCAGGATGCTGTTGAAGTGTTCAGCCCACCGTTCAAGGATTTCCTCCTTGTCTGTGATCAGTGTGTTCTCCTCTGCACCAAGAATAGGGGATGATCCTGATGTTGTGGGGCCGTAGATTTGCTTCAGGGCACTGTGTTTCATTCCTGAATCCTGTATTTCGTCAGCTTTCCTGCTTAACCAGGACCAGCTTTCCTGCTTAACCAGCCCTGCAACAGAGTGTTTGTTGAACAGTTCTACAAGCGTTATTGAAGGCGGCTCTCTTTGCTATTGACTTAGGGTCACTGACACAGGCTTTGTGGAGGCGGTGTTTCTCCTCCAGGAGGACTTCAACGTGGCTGTTTTCATCAAACCAGTCTTTGTGCAGCCTTGAGGCTGTTCCAGTGGTCTCTGATGCAGTAGTATAGACCAGGTCGCTCAGGGTGGCCCAGTTTGTCTCCACATCTTGACTGTCCAGGGAAGTGGAATCCAGTCGATTCTCTAGGGTGGTCACAAAGAACTGTTTCTGGTGGATATCTTGCAGCCTTGATAGGTTCAGCCTTTTGAGATCCTTGTTGCCTTGGGGCACCTTTTTGGTTGGATGCGGATGGTCAGCTTGGACACTATGAGGCGGTGATCGGTCCAACACTCAGCACCGCACATGGACCTATTCACCCGGACATCCTGTCGATCCCTCTTCCTTACAGTGATATAATCAATAAGGTGCCAATACCTGGAACGTGGGTGCATCTAGGACGTCCTGTGAAGAGTGGGAAGGCAGAAGACTGTATTGGTGATCAGCAGTCCGTACTCTGTGCATAACTGAAGGAGCAGGAAGTCATTGCTGTTACATTGACCAACACCATATTTCCCTACGATGCAGTCCCATGTGGTGTAATTAGAGCCAACTCTTGCATTGAAATCACTGAGAATAACTTGCTTATTGGCCTTGGGAACCGAGGCAATGATGGCATGTAGGTCCTCATAAAATCGGTCCTTGGTTGTTTTGAGGTTGGTCATAGTTGGTCCATGGTGCAAAGACGCTGACAAGAGTGGCATGCTGTTTGCCAGATAGAACTGGGAGCTTAAGGGTCATGAGGCGGTCGTTCACACCTTTAGGGTGCCCACCTAGCTTGCTTACAAGCATGGTTTTAATCGCAAACCAAACGCCCACCCAACTGAAAGTATACACTCCTCTATGCCCGTGAAACCTGGACAGTTTACCAACGTCATGCCAAAAAGGTAAATCACTTCCACACGGCATTTCACATATTTTTGTGATTCCTCTATCTGAAACCCCACCCATCACGTTAAAAGGGCTATGTGTAGATTAGAATGTAAGTTGTTAAGTTGTCTTTAACACACCATCCACTTAAAAAGGCTATGTGTAGAATTTGAGTTGTCTAGTTGTCTTGAACACACCATTGCGTCTGTGGCCCCCATCATACTCTTTATTTAGTCTGAACTCGTGTCCTTTAAAGACAGCTTGGACCAACAGTCAGACCCTGCATGGTAAAGAGTGGGACAAGTAAATGAGATGGGTGGATGTCCCCATTCAGCCTCAATGGATTCAGACAGGCAGGAGGACATCGATTGATCATCTGTAACCACCTGAAGTATGCAGTAAGTCACTCTCCTCTGGTTTAAAAAAGAGGGTTTTTTTGCCTCTAAATCTCAATCCATCCATCCATCCATCCACCCATCCAGGGTGTAATTTGCATCAGTGGTTGTTTGTGCATGCTGTGCGGTGAATGCACATAATTACTGGGCTACAATGAACAGGAGAGAACCTTGTAGCATTCACCATGCTAATGCGCACCTGAAACTAAGCTAATGATAGCTGCAACAATACACATCCACAGTGCTGCTGTTGCAATATTGAATTTTCAGATGTAAATTTGGGCAACGTCACAAGGCATCAATGATTAAAAAAAGGTCACGGAAATAGAATAGATTGTTCATTCACTGTGCGGGATTTATCAAATAGGATCCAAGCAAACCATAATGTTCAACTGGCTATTAACCCTTTCAGTGTTCCAGGATTGGGGTGTCCGCATCATAACCAGACCAGAGGTGCATTCAAACACTTTGAATAGAGGGGAACGATCGAGGCAAACAAATTGTCTTAGTACGGTTAAAATCTGAACTGTTTAATTTGAATGTTTTCATGCAAAGACTGCACATTGTTCCATTTGAACAGTAATCCTTCATCCAGACAAGCATATATTTATGTTCACAGACAACTACCTCCTCAATCCATTTGCAAGTGTTTGCAACCATTCACATCAAACTCAAAGCAAACTATAAAAACGGTTTGCCTGCATTTGCAAATTTGGACATACCTCAGTTTGAAGCCAGAGTCAGACACATCTCTGGCTTTTCACTTTCTGCACAACAGAGCCAAGTTTCATTAACTTGGGTTGGTCGAGCCTTGCTCAACTCAACTGAATTAAAATCTGAAGGTGGTACTGGAAGCCTTTTTATGAACTAAATACAAAAAGCATTTAGTCTGTTAAACTAAGTCTCTGCGTGACTCAACCAGATTTATTCTTATGAATATGATAACATTCCTAATTTGATATAATTAATTCTGACACACCAACCTGTTCTGATGTTGGAGATTGTGTGTGCTTGAGTATGTGTGTGTGTGTGTGTGTGTGTGTGTGTGTGTGTGTGTGTGTGTGTGTGTGTGTGTGTCAGAGGCAGCAGTGGGAAGATCTGATTAAGTACAATTAAATATGTACCACAAACCATTGTGTCGAGGTGCATTAGACCTGACGTAAGGCAGCCCAGGGTCAGATCTCTCACCAGCAGCAGGAAGCACCAGCCATGCTGTTCACTGGCACACCCTCCCAACATAAGGCCCCTCTTTCTTTCCCTCACCCCCCTCTCTCTTCCTATCTCAGTTTCCTTTCCTCCCTCACCCCCCCTCTCTTTTCCTCTCTCTTTCATCTCCTCTGTCTGTTTCTCTTTCACTCACTCACCCACCTACCTACCTTCTCTCTCACTTATTCACCTTCTCTCTCTCTCACCTCCTCTTTCTTTCTCTCTCTCTCTCTCTCTTTTTCTTTCTCACCTTCTCACTTTCCACTTTCTCTTTTTTCATTCACTCACCTTCTCTCTCTGACTTTCTTTCATTCACTTTCTGACTCTCTCTCTCCCTCTTCCTAATTCACCTCCCCCATGTCTCTTTCTCTCCTTTCATCAATCTCTCTCTCACCATGAGCCTCTCTCTCTCACACGCTCCCTCACTCATTTGTCCTCTCTCCCTATCTTGCTGTGTAAATTGGACCCCTCACTCTCTTTTCTCCTTCCCTCAAGCTTCTCTCTCTCTCTCTCTCTCTCTTGCTTTCTCATCCTCTCTTCTTCCAGTCTCCATTGGATTCACGCTCAGCATGTTGCCACATGGCTCAAAGTGAATCATAATGTCTTTTATCTGCTAAATGTAATTAAAGGCCTTTGGTGAGATTGTCCCTCACACTGAGGGAACGTCTCCTGTGTGACATGACTCAGCAGAAAGCTCATCACCGTTTATTCACAAATGTGAGTGATTAAAAAAAAACATTTTATATCTATTGCTTTCAAATAAGACTTATCTGTCAGATTTGACACAGGAATCACCATCATCACCCTGAAAAAGGCGACCATGCCAGTTCTTTAACTGGCCCCTCTGCATCAGCACAGTCAGTCATTTCCTTTTTTTTAAACTCTGTAATATGAGTGTCTAACAAGTGTAGTTTTTACATTAACGCTTCTGTGTGTGTGTGTGTGTGTGTGTGGGGGTCTAAAATGGAATCAGACTCTGAGACATCACTCAGTGAGTGGTTTTCTGTGTGTGAGCTAGGAAACTGAGACCAACTGAGTGCAAGACAGGTCTCTGTGTGTGTGGCTGAGATGTGAAATATCATATAGAGATCGAAAGACATGCTTCTATGTGTGTGTGTGTGTGTGTGTGTGTGTGTGTGTGTGTGTGTGTGTGTGTGTACAATAATGCCATTTAGGGTGAGATCTCTATGTGTGAAGAAAGAAACTGAGATCTGACACTTTGAGTGTGTGTGTGTGTGTGTGTGTGTGTGTGTGTGTGTGTGTGTGTGTGTGTACAGAGTGAAACTGGGATCTGAGGTATCATGTATGGCATGAAGGCTGAACGCTGGACTGATCCCCCTGTCCGCGGTGCATTCCAGGTAACCTTCAGTAAAAAGGTTTCTGTGGAGCCACTTCGGTCAGGTGGCGTGTAAGGAGATCCCACAGAGGACTTTTGTTATGGGAAACCAAGCCTTGAGCCATCAGCCGAGAGTGGACACCACCTACACACACACACGGACACACACACACACACACACACCTCCCCAACTGAACCTTGAATCTCTCTACCACTGCAAAAGGCATTGTCGCTTCTGTGGTAACTATAGCAGAAAATAGCAACAATCATGCACAGATGGTGCCGTAGGATTATTATCAACATCAGGAACCAGTCGTGTGATTGCCCACATTGCTGAAAACGTTGGCCATTGTCTCAGCTTTCAGACTATTCATTTACTACACATTTAGACTATTAAACTAAGACAGAGCTAAGAGCAGAAATACACCATCATAATGGCAAGAGAGGATTTTTACAGCACTGCCCTAATGGTAAAATAGGGCAAAAATGTGCTCAACATTGCCTACTGTATGCATCCAGAACAACAATATGTTCATCAACAAACGTCTTACACAGGCACCTCATTCTCCTTCTCCTTCTAACAACCTAATACACCTAACATGCACTTACCATGCACTTCCCTCTGGTCTAGGGCTGTGGAATTAATCAAATGGTAATTGATTAATCATGATTATGACTTCCATCAATTATGAAAACAACATAATCGAAATATAATGATTATTTTTGCTACATTCAGTTTCATAACAGTGCTCTCATTTTGTCCTCCATGCGTGATCTGTTGGGTTATATTTAAAATTCCATTCAAAAATGTAAAAAAAAGAATACGTTTTGAAAATGGATGATAGTTCCAAGATCACTGGGTGGTGTTTTAAAATTCCATTAATTGTGCAAAATTACCCATGTCCTTCTTTCCCCCCTCCTTCCTCTTCGACACTTTGACTTATAAATTCTTACTTATATTCGTACTTATAAATTCTGCACTCTCATTTCCTAGGAATAGTATTGATTGATGTAGCGTTGATTATTACCAAATGTCTCCTTTGCATTGTAGCTTGAATATTATTCCTCATCTTTGTAAGTCGCTTTAGATAAAAGCATCTGCTGAATGAATAAATGTAAATGTAATGTACAATGACGGGGTCAAATAAGCTGCGAGTCAATATGTATTCCCAGGGTCATCGATGATTGTCTTTGTCTGAGATATTCATATTGTCTAGGTCTGTCTGCACTCCCAACACATAGATCACAAAGTCATTCAGGGATAAAGAACAAATTTCCTTGCCGTCTCCATTCCCCCCGCAGGATGGATTGAGGAGACAGCACGGCAGACAATCTCTCCCTTCATTTGACGACCGACCGTACCCATCAGAGCTGACTCACAATTCAAATCTACAGTTACATCTTCTGTCTTCTACACAATGACAACAGGGGTGGTAGGATAATAAAGCAACTGTGTAACCCACTACAGCCTATGGAACTATATGGCAGGTTTCATTCATTTCCTTCATTCAAGCAAGACTGAGTGAATGAGAGAATGACTGAGTGAATGTGAACAAGTGAAGGAGTGATTAAGTGAATGAGGTACTAAATGACTGGGGGAGACATCACATGATATGGAAGCCTCTCTCTCTCTCTGTGTGTGTCTCTGTGTGTGTGTGTGTGTGTGTGTGTGTGTGGTGCAGGTGCATACCTCGGAGTTTGAAGAGCTCCCCGTTGGCCGAGTTGACGACGAACATGTGCGGTGCCTCGTCGCTAGGGGTGACTGATGCCCCGATGAGGGGCAGGGACCCACGGGGCTTCTGGGATTTGCCCTGCTCATTCACAAAGTACTGCAGCTGACCCTGGTCTGGGTCAAGGACAAAGTACCTGTGGGGTTTTGGGGGCGAGAGGGAGGGAGAGAGAGGAACTTTTTTAGACTACTGTCTGGGATCTTACATGATTATAGCTATACAATAGACAGACCTACTGTAGACATACGTAGAACGAGAAAGAAAGAAAGAAAGAGAGAGAGAAAGAAAGAAAGAAAGAAAGAAAGAAAGAAAGAGGAAAAAACATATCATTATCCCCATTTTTCTCTTCTTGGACATTGTCTCTTTCTGTCAAATTACAGTTTACTGTTCTGCCGGCAGCTGCTGGCTATCATCTCAAAAACTAAAAGCACTCATTAAGGAGAAAAACATCAGTATCAGGGAACACCACAAGGGAAGGGGGTTCACTTTGTCTCTAAACTCCTGAGAAACTTCTGTCAAATATTTACACCTTTTTCATATTATTCTATTCAAGTATTTACACCTTTTTCATATTATTCTATTCAAGTATTCTCACTTCAAGTATTCTGTCAGCTATCAACACATTGCCAGTTGCTCCTATGCCTAACTACAAATCAAGACTATTACAGCTGGTAGTTAGAGCAGCAAAAGTAATAAACAAAAATAAAAACGTAAACTCCACAAAGTGAGGCTGTGGTGGACAATAGTTTTGCTTAATAGATGACTAAGCCATTAATTGAGCCGCCACTGCAGTGGTCATGATTGCAATAAAACATCCTTGTTTTGTATTGGCTCATTACATTCTCTGCAGGCGTTTTGTTCAAATTAGCATTTCCTTATTAGCTAGATGATTTCTCGTCCCCGTAGCACATCCATTACAAGGATACAAGGATACAAGGATACAAGGATACAAGGAAGTTTGTTGTCACATGCATATAGTTACTGGAAGTAAGAAATGCAGTGAAATTATGTCTGGTGTCAGCCTATTTGTGCATTAATGGGGGTAAAGAGTGCAGTAGAAGAGGGTTTAGTAGATTAAGTGGCAAGGGCTGCATAAAAAAAAGGTGGGGGAGGATTGGGATTGGGGGGGGGCACCAACAAGGAGCACCCAAGAGCAACAGGGGCAAGGAAAAAACTCCCTTACCAAGGAAGAAACCTTGGGCAGATCCACGGCTCAAAAGGCTAACCCAACTGCCAGGGGTCTTGGTGTGTGTGTTGGGGGATGACAGGGGAGATGGGATAGTGTGCTGTGTATGTGGGGAGATATGTGTTGGGAAGCCTCCTCATGAACAATGGCAGTGTGCAATATGTGTGTTTGGGATGAAATAATGCTTCCTTACATGAGACAATGTGTATGTGTATTGGGGGGTGTGGAGCAGTGACTGTGTGTGTGTGTGTGTGTGTGTGTGTATAGTTGGGGATGTGTGTATGTTGGGGATGTGTGTGGGAGAAGCTTCCTGATGAAATAATGTGCTGTGTATGTGTGGGGGCAGGGACTTACTATTGCAAGCAGAGTACTGTATGTATGATGTATGTGAGTGATGACAGTGAAGATGTGTGTGTGGGCGGGAGGGGAGTGGAGCAGTGACTGTGTGTGTGTGTGTGTGTAGTGTGTAGGTGGGGCAGTGTGCTGTAAGTATGTAGAGGATGTGTGTTGGAGAAGATCCTGAAGACAATGTGCTGTGTATGTAGGGGGCAGTGTGCAGTAAGTATGTAGAGGAGGCTTACTGTAGCAAGCAGTGTGTTGTATGTATGTGAAGTGATGACAGTGATGATGTAAGTGTGTGTGTTGGGGGTGGGGGTTGGGGGCAGAAAGGCTAGGCAATCAAGGACATGGGTAGATGGAGGAGAAATCAAAAATAATAAATAAAAAGGATGGAGATGTGCAAAAAGTTGGAGAAAGTCAGATATGTGTGTGTGTGTGTGTGTGTGTGTGTGTGTTTTTGGCGTGTGATGAAATAAGAAAATAAATAAAAAGGTCTGGGATGGAGGGATGTAAAAGTGCTAAAAGTCTTGTAGGTGTGTGTGTGTGGGGGGTCATGAGTGCTAAGTAGTGAATGAGTGCAAAGTCAGTATAGTGTGAGTTCAGAGTTGGGAAATGTTTGACAGTGCTGAGGAGTGAATGTGTGCAAAGTCAGTATAGTGTGAGTTCAGAGTTCGGATGGCCTGGGGATAAAAACTTCTCCTGAGTCTCTCATTAGCTATTGGCTTTGTCAGGTACCACCAATTTGAGGAATATTTAACAATGTAATATTTTAAGCAGATTATGTTCTGTGTGAACCAGAGTTTCCGCTAGGAAAAAATGGTGCCAGTCAAAGTGACCGGCAGAGGTTTCTTTTTCCAGACATTTTGATGGTATGCCGGTCAAATGTCCTATTATCGCTTCTTAATTACCTAGTCACGTTGAGGAACACTGGAGACAGGCTATGTAGCTTAAAGAATGACATAATCAGGCTGAATAGAATGCAACATGTTCATTAGCCTAACTTACGTAAACATGCCTAACAAGATCTAGCCAGTAGCCTATCTATGTTTTCATGGACAGCAAGAGTCCGCTTCGTTCATTGTTTTAAAAAGGCTACGTTGTTTGTTGCTGCTATACCCACGTTATCTCCAGTGGTTCCACTGTTTAACTTGCACAGATGCGCACACACAAGAATGAGCGCTCACACCACTATACCCCCTAAGGCTATGCCTCTTTATTTGATAACAATAAATTAAGAAATATTTCCTATTCTGGGAAATGTTTAGTTTCTTTTTCTTTCCGTCCGCGGTTCAATGATATCGTTTAATTGTGCCGGAAATTATCCGCGGACCAGCAATCTCCTCGTCGAGGAGGCCCTAACCCTGCAGATCATAGACAGAGAAAGCATAGGCATGCTTTGGGTACAGAACAGTTGCATGTCCAGTGTACACGGAGAATGACAGTGTCTTGGAGCGGCCGCAACCCCGCAACTCCACTTCCAACGTCATTATTCCGACAGATACGCCCGACACTTATGCTTTTTATCTGGTGGTGGTGGAGTTGACCGGACATCTGAGGCTTCAGACGTTACCAATTTATCATCATCCATCGCGTCTGTCCTCTGAAAAAAAACTTTAAGGCTAGTCTGCCTGGGCCTGGCCATGTTTGAACCGCCTCACTCAGGCCTAGTCCACACCTACCAAACCGATCTTTTTTTCCTCCGTCTTCCCTGGAACAGTATCAAGAATATTTGCGTCCAAACGGATCCATCTCAACACGACTCAACACGTTACTTCATACCCCAGGCCTATAGGTGGCACTGTTTCTTTACAGAAATTTACCAAAACGTGTTGCCTGGCTAGCGCCACCACTTCTCAATGAGACGTGGTCTGGGAACCAAACGTTCATTTTCTCGTATTTGAAAAAAATGCCCAGATCCGTTTATTGGGTGTCACGGATGTCTATCAAATGCGTCTGTGCATAGCTCATTATCGTCTTGCTTTCCCACCTGTTCTGTGATTGGTTCCCTATCTCAGGTGAAAATTTGCTCCATGGTCTCCAGGCTGCCTTAGCAGCGTGAATCAAATCGTGCGCAAGGCAGCATGGGAACACCCAGGCTACAAAACTTGCGCTTTACAAACAGACAGAATAGGCTACGACGAAATGGCTAGTGCAAGGAAACCAGAATTGTTTGTGTGTACTGATGGTGAACTGTCAACTGTAAAACTAATAAACTTTATTTTACGGTTTGTGAAGGGTGCAGTCCCGTCCTTTATTTGGCTAACGCAGGTAGGCCTACTAATCACCTTTACTTTCTTTGGTTGTAGGATAGTCTGTGATTCACATTAGTTTTGGCCATCACCGCAATTAGGCTACTAAACGCAAGGCTTACCCAAGTTCTAGGCTATTCTGTCGCCACATTTATAATGTTGCTATAAAACTTTCGTTAGTAACAGTCAATACGTTTACCTGCATCAAATCGCGCATTTGCATTCAGTGTGCTACCATCGGCTTAACGTGAGTTTTGCGTCTTTGTATGCTTATATCTGATTTCACTCGACTGTGAATGCATGTATATATGTTGTAAGACATGTAAAATAAATGAATGACACTGGCACTACGCACAAATTAATGTAGCCTAAACTTACACCGCACTTTCCTAATAACTTAAGTTCTCTCGCGTCACTGACAGTAGCTAGAATGCATAAAAAAACCGGGAAAAACTGTGTTCAGTCCACCAAGTCATAAGCTATCGGCGCTGCGCAGCACCAGTTGTGATATTTATCTTATGGTGCAAGTCCAGGGCAGCAGCTGAGGTGTGGCGATGACATCATCGATACGCAAGCAGGATGTGCGGTTTCGCTGTCTAAACAAATTCAAACGGGCTACGGTTTCAGATTTTCCACTCTGGGACCAGGTTTCAGAAAAGTGCAGTTTCGGGCAGTGCGTTTACAGGATTCGTTTGGACGCTCGGCCAAGACGAAGCAAAACCTCTGCATTTAACCTAAAAAGCATCTCCGTGTGGACAGGCCCTCATTTGTTCGTTGTTTAACATGGACGTTTTAAGCGTGCGCTTCCTATTTGAAATGTTTCCTACAGTATTTGAAATGCAGCATAGGCTATGCGTGTTGTTTAATAGCTTTCAAACGGTAGAGCCTGTACATTTAAAAACATAGCCAAAGGACGTATTGCTTTAATATAGGCTTACATTTTAAGGCTTATTCTCAAATTCAGATTGCGTTAGGGGGACGGGATTATTAGCCAATTTCAATTGGACAATTTGACCGGAGAGATTTAATTTTGTCGGACATTTCATTTTTTTTCCGGTCAATGTCCGGTAATTACCGGACAACGGAAACCCTGGTGTGAACAATCCTGCTAGACAGAAAGAGTCTGTCCTAAAACAAGGTTCTTCAGCGTTGAAAAGTATCCTAAAGGTGTAAGCCCAAAACCCTTCATTAAGTGATTCAAAGCTGTACAATTACAGTACAGGCCCAATCTGTGGTCTTGGTTGTCCTAAATTACAATGTTTCCAGAACATCTAAAATTTCATATCTCTGGAAGAACAAGGACACATTATATTTCCCATAGTCTTGTTACATTGTTTCGCATTTTAATGCATTGACATTCTTTTTTTGCTCAACCACAAAAAATGTAATCTTATACCAAAGCTCATACCTAAAGATGTACAGACCATCCAAATCAGCAGATCAGATTTTAAAAACATTGAAAATACTACAAGCCTATTATCATTTAAAACATGGCGTTTTAAAAGAACTGTGTTTGTACCTTCTGTTAAATCATCCTGATGAAATTTGCATTGCTAAAGTTCCTTTACTAACTGAAAAGAACCACGGGAGACCTGTGATATACTGATGGGAGAATGGAGAGCCCTGGCCCCCAAATACAAGTATAAGTATAAGTATATACTCTTTTGATCCCATGAGGGAAATTTGGTCTCTGCATTTATCCCAATCTGTGAATTAGTGATACACACTCAGCACACAGTGAACACACAGTGAGATGAAGCACCCACTAATCCCGGCGCAGTGAGCTGCCTGCAACAACAGCGGCGCTCGGGGAGCAGTGAGGGGTTAGGTGCCTTGCTTCAGCCGTGCCTACTGGTCGGGGTTCGAACTGGCAACCCTCCGGTTACAAGTCCGAAGCGCTAACCAGTAGGCCACGGCTGCCCCCTGCCCCCAGATACCTGCTGAGGTAAGGACAGCATTTGCAGATCACAGCACGCCCTTAAAACTGAAGGTAAAAAAAAAAAATCACTGGATTACTTTAAGATGACATCAGTCTGGCATATGATTGACACCAGGCACTGGCACTTGGGGATCGGTAGGCAAAGCATGATAGGATGACCCCAGACTAGCTTTATGGAGGATGACATCATACTTCCTATAAAGATTACATGGTTGTGATGTGATAGTGCAGGTAATCAAAGTCCAACCTGATTAGGATTGAGTTATTACACATTAGCTATTAAGCTAAAGGGAATGGCAGTGACTGTGGACTATAAAAACGGCTCGCTCCTGGCAACCATGGTAACAAAGTTTTAAAAAAAGAAAATCTAGAACACCAAGGTCCACAGCAGGGCAACTCTTCACAGTGCACAGTGTTTGTGCATAATTATCACCATTGCTAATTGCTTGTGGTGATTGGGTTATTGGTGCTTGTTCTAAGGATCTCTTCTCATAGCATGTCAATGCACCCTGTGGCTGCCTGAGGTCCTCAATGCTGGGGTCCCACTGGGCATATGATCAATGTCACTACTGAAGAGAGTGATTAAGGACGCCGTTGTATTGACTGTGCATAGGAACAAGCTGCACGAGCCATTATCAGGTCAATAACTCCACACCTCCACCCCTCACTCTCTCTATCCCTCCATTCCTTCATACCCTCGTTCTCTCATACTCAGGAGGAAGAAACACACTCCACCTCCTCCTTACTCCCTTTATTGTGCCCACCCTCAGTTTCTTTCTTTCTTCCCTCCCTCCATCTCTGCCCTCATACATTGAAGGAACAAGCACACTCGTCCTTCCAGCTTTCTGTCCCTCCCTCCATCCTTCTCTGTCCTTCTCTGAAGCACAGGGGGGAAACTTCCTTCCTACTTCCTTTCTGTATAACCTTCTCTCAAAAAACAGGAGGAAGAAATATATCCCTCCCTCATCTCTCTATCCCTCCCTCCATCTCTCCTTTAATAACTCACTTCTTGCATCCTCCCTTCTCCGTTCCCTTGACATGGAAGGAGCAAACATACACCTCCTTCCTCTCACCCATGTCACTCCTCTCCTCCTGGCTCTGTTCTGCCCAGAGATGATCGCTCATCCTCCTCTTCATCATCCTCCTCCTCCTCCTCATCTTTATCTTCATCCTCCTCTTCATCAACTTCCTCGCCCTCTTCTTCATCCTCCTCCTCGCCCTCTTCTTCATCATCCTCTTCCTTTTCACTCTGTCTTTGTTCTCCATTTAAAGACTGCAGAGAACCGTTCCGCTCCAGCAATCCTCTGTTGTCTCCCTGTGGGGAACGAGCATGTTCGCCAACGTCCCGTGCAGGACCGGCCGCTCAGATCAGGCTCGCCTGGCCCTGATTAAGGCCCTTTACTTAGGCTTGCATCACTGTCCTCCCACTACACACACACACACACACACACTCACTCTCTCTCTCTCTCTCTCTCTCTCTCTCTCTCTCTCTCAAACGCATGCGCATTGCGCACACACATGCAAAGGCACACATACACTTTTTCAAACGCATGCACACACACATACAAAGGCACGACTCTCTCACTTAAACACTCACACACTGACAAACACAGTCATGACCCTAATCTTCATCACTCTCAGAAATCACTCCAACCTTTACAGAACAGAGCTGCAAACTTTTTTGCCATGCAGAATTTCCATCTCCATCTCTCACACAGGCCGTGCACAACCTTGTATGTACATGGTGTGTGTGTGTGTGTGTGTGTTAGATTGCTATCCAATGCTACGCACGTGTCATCTTGCACGATTCAAGAATGCTCTGTGTGAGAGCTCGTCTTCGTTAGCGTTTCTGTGCAGATTGCTCTCCACAGGAGCGGAGTCTCTGTGACTTTAGAAGAGGTCATAGGGGCAGCTAGCTGTGATGTTGCTGATGATAAAGCCCTGCAGCTACAGCGCTGTACTCCTCAACTCTCTCCTCTTTGTGCTCTCTTCTGATGGGGAAGAAAGACAAAGCAGTACAACTTTCCTAGCAGAGGGCAGGCTCAGTGCAAGCTCTCAAAATTGTCCTCTTGGTACCGGAGATTCGTTCTGGTAAACACACTAATAAAAAGGAAGCACCAGCTCCTGGTGGCCACGATGACTTTGCACTCCCTCTCTACCCATTAGACCCAAACAACAGTTCCTTCTCTTTTCTCCACCAATCCATCTATCTGTAATAAAAACAGAGGCATCAACTCCACATGACCCGCTGGCTGTGTGCTCCTCTCTACCAATCAGGGTCTCAAACACACACACGCACACACACACACACACATAGCTGACTAATGTGAATGCCTTTATCCATCTGACGCTGTCTCTGCCTCTCACACACACACACACACACACACACACACACACACACGCCATCTCTGCCTCACCCTGCACAGACAGACTCCACCACTGATCTTTATTTACTGCTGACCACTGACTGATCCCTGCATCCAGCTTCCTCACAGACAGACACACACACAGAGAGACGGCTCTTTATTCACTGCTGACCTTTGACCAGCTCCCAGTGCCCCTGAACACCACCACCACCAAGATACAGTCCATCTTGTTAGAAGACCAGCAGGACAAAATAACTGATATTTTACTAAAACTAAAATAGAATTCTGATCCAGAGGGGAATATATGATTGTCAAAGAATATGTTGCTGCAAATCCATCAAACTCGCCATCTCTGAAAGAGCAAATATTCTCTGAACCGTGCTTCAATTAAATGTTATGTCGGTATCTAGCAAAAACAAAACATTTGGACTGATTTTTATGTTTGCAATGTTTGTAACATGCATTCATAAGTCAAGTTCTGGGGTAAAGCAGCTTTGATTTAAAACTTTCAGGAAAGTAACTAAAGAAATGAATCATATTATATTTGTTGTTGCTGTGATAGACTGAATGGATCTGAATGAAGATGTTAGAAATTCAACTATTGCATAAGTCAGTAAATCATTGTGTTGCCAGACCCAGTCACAAGACTGCTTTACAAACTGCTGACCGAAGCGGGTTTACACTCACACAACAGACAACAGATATTTTCTCCATGATATCAACATCCACTTAGTCAAAAGCAGCTGATGCTAGCAGTCTCTTCCCCCCCAAAGACAAGTCTGGCATAGCAAGAGAAACTTAATGCGTATGTCAGGTTAAAAAAAAAAAAAAAAAATGACAAATGAAGGGACATGAAGCAAGATAGTAGTGAGTAGTGATTTTTCTTGAAAAAAAAAAACTTTAAATGCAATAGAACAATATTTACAGTTATTTTTATAACTGAATTTATGAACATTCCAGACACAGTGATGACCTCATAAGAGGGAGTCCAGCAAAGTTGAGCATAGAAGAGAATGGGTTTTAACTGCATTTTCTTTTACACTGATAAGGCCAAAAATGTTCTCTATGACATATGTGGTTCATAAGCATGAGCCTGACTGGCAGGGACAAAGTAAAGACGAATAGGCTACAAAATGTAGGTAAATCATGGCCATCAAATCATCAGTGAGAAATTGATTAGGGGTGTGAGTAGGATCGGATCACTATTAGTATGCATCATGGCTTCAAAATGGCAGTTGTGTCATTTGCCATAACATAGGCTTTCATATACAACAAGTTAAGTAGAATCAGTAAGCAAATTAATAGTCTGTCTATAGCTAACATTAGTTGATAAGCAGATGTATATATATATAAAGAGCAAATGTGTGGTAGCACATATACACTTATGGTTTAAGTCAGGTCTCTAAAGAAAAGCATATATGCCCATGGTTGGCTGAACACAGACTAATGAGTTGCTTACTTATTCTACTTAGTTTAGGCTATATAATGGCCTTTATGTGATGGCAAGTGACACAACTGGCATTTTCAAGCATTGCTACTTACCCATATCCTCTTCATCACATTTTAAGATCAATAATGGTTGCCAGTAAAGAAAAAAGGTATCAGGATATTTTTATGTCAGACAGGTAGTAGACTCTAGCATGACATACTGGAATGAAGTCATGTTTTTGGCCTCATCAGTGTAAAAAAAAACCTACTTTATGATCCCTTATCCCATGTGTTTTAATTGACCAACTTGGACTCCCTCTTATGAGGTCATCATTGTGTCTGGAATGTTTCCTGGAATAAATAAATTCAGATATAAAAACAACTGTAAATACTGTTCTTTTGTATTTAAAGTTGATTTTTTGAAAAATCACTACTCACTACAATCTTGCTTCATGTCCCTTCATTTGTCTTGTTCTTTTTGTATTTAAAGTTGATTTTGAAAAATCCCCTTCAAAAAAATGTTTTAACCTGACATACGCACTTTAATATCACTTGAGAGACAAAATACTGAACAATAAGCATTATAAAAACCAAGGAGAGACTACAAAAAACAGAAATACACTCGTTGACCAGCCAGATGAGAGGAAATTCCCAAAGACTAGCCTATTCACCGAAAGAAACGGACAAACTGAGACTGAGCCTTCAGGATATGAGTTGGCACCTACCCTCCTTCAGCTCAGCACTTTGACTAATTGATTAAATGACAACAGACGGACTATAAATAAGCTCGGGAGTTTTTTGGTACAACCTCAACAGGCACCACTTCCTCAAGCCACACACACGCACGCACACAAACACAAATGCACGCACACAAATATGCGCACACAGACATGCATGCACACGTACACAGACACACAAACACACACGAAACAGACACACACATACAAAACAGACACACACACACACACACACACAAACATAGGCTACCTGCCAAAGGTAGGTGGGAAAAGCCTTGCTCAGACTGTCATTGCACCTCATCTTTGGGGAACGGAGTCATTACCACTCCCTCTCCATAGCTCTCTTTCTCCATCTTTCTCTCTCTTCATCCCTCAGGCTAGGGCAGCCATGGCCTACTGGTTAGCGCTTCGGACTTATAACCGGAGGGGTGCGGTTCGAGCCCCGACCAGTAGGCGTGGCTGAAGTGCCCTTGAGCAAGGCACCTAACCCCTCACTGCACCCCGAGCGCCGCTGTTGTTGCAGGCAGCTCACTGCGCTGGGATTAGTGTGTGCTTCACTTCACTGTGTGTTCACTGTGTGCTGAGTGTGTTTCACTAATTCACGGATTGGGATAAATGCAGAGACCAAATTCCCCTCACGGGATCAAAAGAGTATATACACTTATACTCTCTTTCTTTTCATCTCTTTCTTCTGAAAAGACTCATCACTCTCTCTTGTCATCTCTCTCTCCATCTCTATCTCTTTTCCTCTTCATCACTCTCTCTCTTCATGAAATCAATGGATTTCTCCTTTAATACAAAGGTACTAAAGGAAATCTAAACTTTTCACTTAACACCTTTCAAACACTTGTCACTGAGGTCTTGTGTGTGCCTCAGTGTGTTTGTGTGTGTGTGTGTGTGTGAGTGCAAGTGACTTCAGGTAATCTCAGGTTACACTATGTGAGTGCTCTGCAAAAAACAAACCCTCCTATATTCATGTTTCCCCATCACCATAGCAACCAGCAATGTGCTGTGATGAGCATAAGCACTGCGCTCCTCCTGATGCCCTTCCTGGAAGGATGCCGGTGCATGGGTGTCACAGCAACCTTGAGATGCAGTCCTGTGCTGACAGAGGCAAAACATTTCCCCTCCCCCTCACACCCAACCTACTGACTCAACCTCTCTTTTTCTTCTCTCTCTCTCTCTCCAAATGAAAATTCTTAGCATCTCTCTCAGCATCTCACACCCGTTCTCCATATCTCCAGTTCTTTTGTAAACACAGTACAGCCCAAGCACAAAATGTCTTTTATTTGTAAGAGTGGCAACAGTTCCTACGCTACGACAAGATGTACTGTACGTCAATCCCACTGTGATTGTCTTTGGTCTATATTTTGCACAAGCAAATTACAATGGCAATGAAACAAACAATTCAGTTTTTCCATATTACCGGTATGTTTAGATTGCTATCCAAATGATTATGTGTTATGAAGAAAACCCCATCTGAGTCTGTCTTTTGGAACCTGGGGGATTCAAATTGTAAGGATGGCTTAAAATCTTCTCACTGAAAGAGGAGGAATAGGTAAGGGTGAACTTGGGAAATGTGTCAGTTTAACCTTACTTCTCTGTATTAGTTTCACTCTCCCTTTATACCTCAATTCTTCCTCTCATGAATCATCACACAGTTTGTGCAGGTCAGCCTACCCCCAATCACGAATCATTAGGGCATTGTCTGTGTCAGGGGACCACATCTCACCCTGGCACCTCATGCTGCCTCTTCAATTAGGAACAGGGATTATATATGCCCTGGCAAGGCGCCCACATATTTCTGATTGTGTGTGTGTGTGTGTGTGTGTGTGTGTGTGTGTGTGTGTGAGAGAGAGAGAGAGAGAAAGTAAGTTGGAGTATAGTGAAAGAAATGATTCTATAAACTGTGCATGAACATTTTTATGTGTGTATACTGTATAAGGAGATCAGACTATAATTTCAGCAAGAGAATTTTCAGATGTTATCATTTAACCTAAGGATCAGTGATCGCTTGAGGTGGTTGACACCTAATGGTTGAGTGTATGTTTGTGTGTGTGTGTGTGTGTGTGTGTGTGAGGGTGAGTGTGTGAGTGTGTGTGAGAGAGAGAAAGAGAAAGAGAGAGAGAAAGTACTGTGAGAGAGAGAGAGAGAGAGAGAGAGAGAGAGAGAGAGAGAGAGAGAGAGAGAGAGAGAGAGAGAGAACACAATGTGCATTAGTCTGGCATAACAAGTTGTGTGTGTGTGAGAACACAATGGTGATATGTGCATTAGTCTGGCATAACAAGTTGTGTGTGTGAGGGAGAGAGTAATTCAGTCGTCGCACTCCTCCATGCAGAGCTGTGTGTCTGACACTCTCTAGAGCTGCCACACAGAGGGGCAGGGGTAATTCATCCCCAAATACACACACACCCAATCAACCTTAAATACACACACATTACATTGTGAACACACACCAGACATTGTGCATGTTGTGGACACAAACATGTACACATTATACAGTCTGACCACTTCAACACACAGAACACTTCAAACACACACAGTACTGTATCTCCGGGACAAGGCACACCACAACACATGTTTACAGCCTACATGTCAGTGCACAGCTCTGGAACACACACGTCATTCATCCATTTAATCAATCAATGCACAGGCTCTTACACACGCATTTTAGACAGGGACACATGCACACATCCACTTTCAAGAGCAGCCGTACACACACACACACACACACACACACACACAGTACTTTTGCAAACTGCAGATTCATTCACTCACATACGCAGAGAAAGAAAGCCGTGGTGTGCCCCTGTTCATGATACCTGCTCAGTCCGTCAGCACATTCTTCAAATACACAAAGGCTAGATTCACCTTTGTCCTCATCCCCCCCAACCCCCACCATAACCCTCACACAATATTGTGATCAAAAGAAGAGGTAAAGCTGCATTTGTACAAAGTAGTGTTCTATTAGTAACTGTAAGTAGTCTACTTATAATATTATAAGTATACTATAGTGTAAGTTCTAGATGAAAATTAGTGCTGAATCCAATGCATCACACAACATAAACAGCTCGGATGAGACTGAGCAGAACACAACAAACTCTCTGTCTGAAACACTGCCGACAGCACAGAGAGTACAGTCACCTGTAAACTTGCTCTCTGTAAACTGCAATTCATCATAAGGAGCATGTAAACACACACATTAAATGACAAATGCATGCATATGTCATGCATACATAGCAGCCGAGCCGCCTCAGGGGAAGGGATGAGTGGCAGGTAGGCTAGCCAGTGCTTTGATGGATTCCCCTTCAGAAGCTCTCTCTCTCTCAGGTCGAGTGCCCACCGCCGATAAAGGTCAGGGTAATCGCCGTAGCGACCAACGTCCTTGCCCCGCTACTCATTCGGAGCAAGACTTGCCACCAATTCCTTTCCTGACCTGGCAATATTCCAGTTCATTAAAGCAAAAGGGAGTGGGTGGCTCAAAAGCCAAGAGCCTTTGTATCCGCAAGATCCAGCGATGGATATGTTCAGGAAAGGACAAGCTCACCCAAGAGAAGAGAAGCCATTAACACAAAACGCTGAACAATTGTGGTGTCAGCTCCTGCTGCAATGTACCTTCAGCAGGATCCCATAAATGAATAAATTCCTTCTTAGTTTCGTTCATCTCCTTGACCTGTTCATCTGTCCTCATTCTGTTGGTACCTACACTCTTAAAACAAATGGGTTGAGAATAACACAACTTGTGTTTTTTTTTTTTTTTAAATCTCTGTCCAGATTAGCACAACACAGAGTGTGCTGACTTCTAGGATTTGTCTCAGGTTGTCTTAGTTTTGGTCCTCTCTCAGGTAAGGGAAAAGTTTCTAAACTTTCTAAACAAGCACTCTTACCATGATAAACAAACAGACAGTCCACACACATAGTTAGTCCAAGCAAACACAAGTAGTACAATCAAGGCAGTGGTGTAGTGGTAAAATAAGAGGTGGGTAAACTATGAACTATGTAAACACGGTAAGGTGGACTGGGCCATGTGGAACATGTTTATAACCAATGCTCAATGGATTCCAATTAAGACTATATATAAAGTATAATGTATAGAACGCTGGTCATTATCGGGAAAATAAGTCCCAACAGGGCAAACCAGACCCCGACACGCAGCGGACCTATTTGACAGTAGAACATTGTAAAATGTAACATTCTACTAGTATTGTGAAGAGCTGTATAATAATAATAATAATAATAAATATATATATATATATATTATATATTATATATTGTATATATAAGACAATATAAAAAAACACTGAATAATATTGTAGCATGCATTCAGCTTTTGAATGACATGACAATGACTGATCTTAGATACTCCTATTCCTATCTCCTACTCTTGGGCAATGCCAGGGTATTTCCATATGGCACATAACCTGCCCTTATATCATGTTTAGGGAGCCTTGCTACCTTTCTATGCTGATAACAAACAGTCAACCATGTACCTCCAATTTCTAAACAAATGGGATCCATCATTCAGCACACCAAGTAAAAGTACACCGAGTAAAAGCAGATTTAGATGGTTCAGAATGTTTTCTGCATCTGGAGTTGACTTCTTTTAGAAGACATTAGAAGGATTTGTTCCTCAGTCTACATCACATGTGCGGCCCTAAAAATGTCACCCGCAGCCTCTGCTATTATGCCCCTGGGAGTGATGAGGAGGGGAGGTGAGTAATAAGAAGGGCCCCAGCTATGCTTTATGTTCTGCTCTCAATCACAAATGTATGGAGTGCCCTCTCCACCCACCAACCCACACAACAGGGCATGCTCAGTGTATCAGCCAGGTCTTTTTTCTGCTCTCTCTCTCTCTCTCTCTCCTGCTGAGCAGCATCACAGTACCTGTATGACTGACTTCCAACACTACAAGTAGGCTGCTGTGCAAAGGTTGATGAGAACACATTGCAGTTCACAAACACAAAAAAAAGCCTGGTGAAATATTACTTACATTTTAAGAATTACATTCATGATAATTTAATTCAAAAAACATTGTAGTGGCTGATTGACTGGACAGCTGAAGGTGCCCTTGCCACACATTTGCTCTATGAATTGTTATCACAATAACATGAGACGGTCATTCTCTATCAGTCAGACATCCCTTAAATGAGGGAAAAAACAGTTGCCAATAACGGTCTTCAAAGCCTATTTAGCCTAACTGTGGTAATTTCTAACAGTTCTAATCTAATCCCAATATGGGTGTGCGTTTATTGTAATGGCCACAAACAGAGAGTGCGTGTCCACGGTCACATAGTTTATCCACATGACATACAAATTGCCACGTTGTAGTCACAATTTCCCCACATTTCACCAACATCCAAACTTTCCAACGCGTAATGTAACAATTTCGGCCAGTGTTTCACAATCCACGACACGTAATGGTGATTGCATCCCATGGAAGAGCTAATATTTGCTCTACGTTACGCACACCGAGTTAAACTTTACAGCCTGACACCCTGTTCTGTTCCGGCGTTTCAATTAGCCTCAATAAACTTTTCAAAACACACTTTTGTCCACGTGAAAACAGGCCACTGAACAAACATTTCGAACATGTATGATGAATACTTTTATCATTAGCCTACTGTGACTGAAATTTTATTAATCTATTTTTCTTCAGACTAACAATCATCCATATTGAATTCAAAATATATAGTTTGAGATAGACCTACACATTAAATAGCGATCACCTATAGGCTGCCTATGCATGTGAACTGAATAGCTTAAATTTATGAAATACGACCGACCCATCATAACTTTACCGTCACATTACGGCTATGGGTATATCATTACCTGTTCTGCCAACCTTGGATGAGGTTTGTGTATTTGCTCAACACGCCTTCCAACAGCCGCTTGTGAGCTTGCTGCAAATTCATGCTGTTTCCCAACAAATCTCCCCGATTTCCACCGCCGCCCCCTTGGCAGCCGAGGGAGGCCGAGCCCGGACTATGGGATCCAGTCCTGCCGATCTTCCTTGCAGAATTCCCCCTGTCCGTGGGCAGAGATCCTGAGTTCGCTTTTGCAGTCCCAGGCGAACCGTAAAGCGTTTTCTCCATACTGACGATGGGACGAATGAAGCGGCAAGGTTGTTTTGCTTTTTTCTTGCTAAAACATAAGTGGTGAGGCGCCCATCAGATGTCTCTCAAGCTAAATCCAATACATTAAAAGGGCAAAAATCCATGTTTATCTCTCTTTTCGCTGGTCTCTCTCTAGCACGAGCCCGGGTCATGTTCTTTGCTCGGCAGGGATTGCTGCTTTCTCTGCGGCGCTTGTGGCTCTGTGGCGTGTGGCTGTTCCAGCGTTTTTCTATTGGAAATCACAGCAGAGACACTCCCTCCGACCAACCCGGATATTACAAACCAATCTGGCTACATTACGACAGTAAAGTAGACGGTGGAGTGCTCCAGTAAATAGATGATGTACAAGATTGTCGACCCGTCTGAGATGCTGATTCACTGTTTTGCGCTTGAGGGCGATTGTGCTGCGAAAACCTTGTCAGTAGGCCTACCATGTCGTCGTCTCTGTGAAAACATCAAATAAACAAGTGTGAAAGGTTCCGTGTGTACCAAAATTATCCCTGCAGAATGTATTCGCCGAAAAGACAGTGATATACATCAAAGACATTTGATTTTCTACTAAGTAGCCTACACTGGATTGTAGACTGTGGATAAGTGAAACAGAATAATACTGTAATTGCATGAACACATTTGGAAAACGAATTTGAGTTTTGTTTTTGTAAAATAAAAAAATGAATAAAAAAGAAATCATCTGCCAAATGGGGCAACTTTACTTTAGATTACTGTATAGTGTACTACCAATCTTTCATGCTGAGAAGCAGGCTCTGTACCCACCTGGTGAGATTGGCATAACTGGGCCATAAGTGCTCTTTCCTGGACAGAATGGCGCCCTGGGGTCATGGAGGCAGAGGCAGGCAGACAGCTCAGGAATGGATGGAGAGAGTGACCTGTTTCATCTAGCTCTTAGATACCACCCCATTCCATCTCTGTCCTCTTCTGCCTGCTGGAAGACTGGGCCGCCTCAAAATCTTTTTCTTTTTTTTTTCTGGATAAATTGTTCACAACGCTCATGTGGCCGTTGGGAAGAAGAATGCAGTTAAAATGTTTCTAAGTGCCTCTTTGGAAAGGCTGTTTAAGGCCCCAGTGCTTTGATATCTCCGTGACAAAGAGTGGAAAGAACACAAGCTATTCTCAGGTGCTGCTGTTTAATCTCCTGTTTAATTGTGACATTTTACATCCATAATGTGTTGGCTCAATAACTGCTTTTCACACATAGACACAAAGAGTCACAAAGAGTCTTAGAGGAAAATTCATTCAGATGATCCAGAAAGATGATTCAAGGTATTAATGCACTTCATTCTTTTGTGAGTACTTCTTCTTGCAATGAATCTAACCTTTAACAAAAGTCCTGACTAATAAAAAATCATTTGTCTGCCAAAATCAGAAACAGATGCAGTTGCTTAAAATGTCTTAAAATGTCCTTTGCAATTCTTCAAACAGTATGCAGACTGTCCATTAGTAGCCTATAGAAATTGAAATAATGACTGTGTTGACACTGAATTATTCATAAGGAAAGAAAACTTGTCCGAAGAGACCAGGATGTTCAGAGAGGTACTCCGTTGTAATGTTCAGAGATGCAGACGTGAGATATTGTTGCCTGGAGAGAGCCAAGGTGATTTCAACATCTTGTGCTCTCAGGAAAGCAGACAAGGTCTGATCAATAACAGGTGTGTGTGTGTGTGTGTGTGTGTGTGTGTGTGTGTGTGATTGCAGGCTGAAGCATTATTTGAAAAAGGTGGCCTTTGCTACATTGGTAATAGGAAGGTAAAGAAAATATTCTTTAAAACCCTCTCATTCAGGTTAAGCTTAGGTCAGCTATCTTCCCATGGGTAAATGCCACAACCTTCTGAAATTGAGTCTATTTCTGGAATATTCCATAGCTCACACTGTATAGCCTATTCTATATTCTGTACTAAAAGTGTATTCAATTATTGTAAAAAAAATCTCCTTATCTATTGGTGTCCCCAGTAAAACCTAATGTATGAAGGGTAATACCTAACCTGAAGGGTAAAGTATATCTCACAGAAGGCAGCTTTTCAAATCTCATTTCAGATTCAGAAGGGTCTAAGGACCTTTCGTTCACTTGCGATTTCCAAGGGGCATAACCAGCAGTGAAATTAAACTGAAATTGGTATACTTAACTCTTACCAAAACTTTTCAGAAGTACAGCAAACAAATCTTTCTTGTAAACAAACATTTTAAAGGCTCAATTTAATTACTCAATTCCAAATAAAATACACATCCATGATATAGCATAACGAGGCTAGCCAGGCTATAATGAGGCCAGATCGGGCCAGATCGGGCCAGATCAGAGCTAGATAAGGGCTGGGTTCCTCCCAATCAGTTGATGTCCAGGTCGGACCATTACTACACAAAGCCAATCCATTAAGTCCTGTGTGCATTTAGATTTACAGCATGTTCCCGCCCGTCCAGTGCTACAGGCCTCCGCTGCGTATCCGTGAGGGGAGTGGCCAGGCCATTACAGTGATGGGGCCGGGAGAGTTTCTTTAAATCTGCCGTCAGCATCTACGTTTATGGCCCATTTAACCTTTAGAGCGGCCAATTCACAAGAGGTGAAGCTGGAGGGGTGTCTCCCAGCAAATAAATGACACTAGATATGAGGAGAATGAATCAATACGCGTGCTTGAATGCAGGCTTTAAATAGCAGAGTGTGACGCAAAGCTTGTTTATGTGGGCCGTTAGATTGAGGGACAGGATTCCCACAGATGGCCCACAAAAACTCATTTTAGAAACTGTCACAAATTTGGTGTCCTGGCACCTGGTACCAGATTTAAATTAACACAACACCTCTACCTTGCCAAAATCCATTTCAACATATTACAGAAATGATGATACATCAATCAGGTCTAACGCTGTATTGTTTGGTGAAACAGCCTGTACACCACAGGCTGTTTGCATGCTGTACTTATTTTCATGAAAGCCATGCATTCCTCTTTGAACATTTTTCTTGGCAAATCCTTTTATCTGAGCTTGGAATACAAACATATTATGTTCCAGTGTCATCCAAAGCTTGGTTTCACCCCACACACATGCACATGTAGCTTGTATTCTATTTACCAGCAGAGGGATTGTTAGCTCATGAGCCCCAGGGCTCAAGAGAACACCAGAGCCACATGCTGACTGGGAAATAGAAGTTTGGGGCTTGTAGTTCAATCATTTCAAATCAGAGGATCTTCAAACTGTTATTGTAGCAACTACCCTTTGATAAAGAGAATGTTTTAGATATTTCAGCCCAGACAACCCAACTTTGCAATTTGTTTGTGATCATAAGAAAACAGAAAAGATTTCTCTGTCTCAAACATAGGTAATCCCCTGGTCTCAAACACTGGTTTTGTTTATCATCCCATTTCAACCTGTATCTTCAACCATAGCTTCTATTGCAAAATCATGTTGGTTTATGCTTTACAACATTAGGAAGATCAGACCTTATCTGACACAAGATTCCACACAACTTCTTGTTCAGACCATGGTCATCTCTAAGCTGGACTATTGTAATTCACTATTAGCTGGCTTACCCGCTTGTGTAACAAGATCATTACAGCTGATTAAAAATGCTGGAGCACGCCTGGTCTTCAATCAGCCAAAGAGGACACATGTAACTCCTCTCCTAGTTACTCTCCATTGGCTCCCTATAGTAGCCAGAATTAAATTTAAATCTCTCACTTTGGCCTATAGGACACTAACTAGATCTGCTCCTAGTTATTTTAATTCAATAATCAAGCCTTACATCCCCAACCGCCCACTGCGGTCTTCTGGTGAGCGTATGTTGTGTCGACCAGTCATGAAAACTGGGTCTAATTCCAGACTCTTTTCTTCAGTGGTTCCATGTTGGTGGAATGAACTGCCCAGTGCTCTTCGTTCCTGTGGTAGTTTTGGGTCGTTTAAGAGGGGTCTAAAGACATTCCTATTCAACATATACTTAGTTGTTTAAGCCATGTGTTATGGTTTATATAATGTTGTTTTATTTTAATTGGGCTGTTAATTAATTTGACATTATTGTTTATTATTGATATTCTCCTTAATGTAGTCTTAGCATGTCATTGTTTTTATATTATTGATTGAATTGACATTATTGTTTTATTATTGCCTTTCCCCCTTTTTACATTGCTTTTTATTAGGCTATTGCTTGAATTGATATTATTGTGTACTACAACTATTCTCCTTACTATATTTGACCTACATTTTAATCTGTTCCCTGTTCAATTTTAAATATTATTATGTTGTTTTGTATTTATGTGTCGCTTTGGACAAAGGCGTCTGCTAAATCCATAACCATAACCATAACCATCTATTCTATTCAACCTGCTGGTGATGAACCACCATTTGAAGTTAACTGGGTTATGTGGCGCCTATGTCCCATGGATAGCCTGCATACAGTAAGCCCCCCTTCAACATCTAGACTGGATCTCTGTTTTCCCTTTCTGCCTTAACTTTCCAGGCCCTGTGATGTCTGCAGGCAAATGCAGGAAAATGAGTCTGAGTTAAAGTGAGTGGTCATCGATCACAGGGGCTGTTGGACCAATTCCCTGTGATGTCGCTGAGTCGGCCATCCATCAGGGAGTGCTTCTGTCCAAAAATAACATTACTAGAGGCCATCGGGTCACTGTTGTGCAGAGCACAGTAGTACACGTCCGTGCCTTTTGTTCTGTAAGAAACAACATTAAGCCATGATTTAAAGGCCACCGATATAGCGATGAATCAGGTCCAGTCAGCAACAGCAAGAGCAGCAGCAAGTGAATGTGGTGAAATGTAGTTTGTAGAATTTTCCATTGATCTCCACTTCCTATTTAGCTCAAAGCATTAGTGGAATCATTTAGTTTCATGAGAGATTTTATGAGGAAGATTTGGAGAGAGATATATATAGAGAGAGATGTTCATTTAATCCATACTGTACCATCCTTTCCAGTAATTCCCCAACACTCCACGGTCCAATCCCATAGCATCTTAGTTCTGGCTGCCCGGGCTGCATTCTGGGCCATGGCAAGGAGCATGGGATGCAGGGCCAGCTTATTAGACTGAGAAGATGGCTGACCTTGCTCCCGCTCTTGCAGTGTTATTGACTTGCTGCCCAGATCCTGGTGCAGGAGGAACACTGAGTCCAGACTCACCTTTCACCTGATCTGATTGTTTCTGCAGCCACAAGGGCGAGTCTACAGTATGTCAGCGGATGTCTATTACATAGTATAATGCAGATTCAGATTTAGATCATTTTTTCTTTTCGAGGTGCTTTGATGGTTTTGTTGGCATCCTCTGTAGTTTTCCTTAGTGCAAATAAAAGCAGCTAGGCCATGACTGACCTTGGAATGGATCTTTTTATTATTTATTCTCTTAGCTGACACTTTTATCCAAAGCGACGTACAGACGTCAAATTATTACAGGCCCAGTCTCCCTAGCAACTTTGGGTTAAGTGCCTTGCTTAACAGTCACAACAGTGGCAGCAGGGAATGGACCGCCCTGGCTACTGCTTGCTAGCCTGGCTCCTTAGCTCCTACACTACCACCCTCATCTGATCCAGAGCTGACCCAGATCTGACCCCAGAACACAACCGGAACAGGAACAGGAACACCGGGTCCAGGCCAGCTATTGGGCCAGAACCGTTCTAGAACACATAGTCATTGTGGAATTCTGGGCCACTGCAGGTCACCTGTTACAACAACGCTTCAGTGGTGACACGTTGCCTATGGATTCTATTCAGTGGATGCACAACAAATGGATGAAAGCTCTGCCCACTACAGTATGTTCCATTAGCTCTTTCATTCGAAGGATCTAGTATGTGCATTCATGGTCAACTCCATGTGCTTACATGATAAAACATGACTTCCTTCAGGGAATGTTGATCTAATAAAGGAAAGCTCAGCACAATTGCCTAGTGGGATACAAAAGCAAGGCGCAATAACCTTCACAATAACAGCTCTTGAAAGACTAGAGTGGACCTGCTGAAGAATTCAAGGCTTCCCTTAGGGGCCTTCCAGATGCACACACTACATAATTCAGGATGGAGGGCAGATGCGCTAGCCTCCTAATTGTTTTCTGAGAGGTCAGCTCACCCTATAATGCTGACCACTTAAACTGGTCAATGTTTATGTATGTGGGAAGGTTCATTAACCAGACCGGTTCAAAGCAATGAGCGTGTGCTAGTTATCACTGTCCTGGACACTACTCACAATTTATGTTATTTTAGTTACTGCTGTTGCTGTGGCACAAATGGTGCATTACACCTTGTTTACCTATAGATCTTATAGACATGTTTGCTCACAATTTACCTCTTCATAATTATGTTTTTTAGAAAAAAAATGAGGTTGTCTAGTTTCCCAAAGGTCATTTCAGAGTATATCTATCTCATTATTTTGTGCTTTGATGTGCCTTTGAGGGTCATGAAATACTGATAATTCAGTGAAATATTATTGATTGTTCTATCAATAACAGTAGCCTATACATTGTCTCAAAGAGCTTGCCAAGGCGTAAACATCCCAAAGCAAGCACAAGGCAATGGTGTCATGAAAAACAGGAAGAAATGTTGATCAGACCTTCTGGTGTGGGGGCATCTGATGGAGACAGGCTTGGTGGAGAGATAAAAAGATGAGAGAGCGTCTTGAAGAAAAGGAAGCAAAGTCAGAAAATGATACCAGTCCGCCATTTTTCCCCCTAGCTATAATTGCCCTTGTCTGAAGCCGATGGAGGCACTACTCGAGAAGCCATAACAGACAGGAAGCGTGACTCATCTTCTAACTTCTAACAAGGTACAACAAGAAACAAGAGGCTAATTATCTACCCCCAAGGACTTGATGGGAGGACTGAAACCACCATGCCCTCGCCACGAGGCTGGTTTCAGAGAGGTCACCACTAATTGGGCCCTGAAGTGGCCCTCTTGCAAAGGACTGCCTAATTATCTACCTTGATGGCACTTCTGAGACAGGCTATAATGTGGTCTACTAATGAGGAGAGATGTGGTGAAGATAAAGCTTCGCACTCGACCATTATCATGTTATGTCACCCTCACGGAAAGTCCACTGGATTCTCACTTCATGTTAAAGGTTACTGTAGAGAGATTGATGGATAAATGATAGCCTATAAAGCAAAAGACAAACACCTGACTGTAAGGGGTGAGCTGCTAAAAACTTGCTGGGCACAAGCTACAATGATTTAGGGTGTTACATCCAACATTCAAGTCAGGCTCTTTGCACTTGGCTCAATGAGAGCGCATCCTACACATTCAGCCAGGAGCCAAAATGGAGACCTTTCACTTTTCAGTGTCACTACAACAGGACATCACCTTAAAAAGTGACTGGATCAGCCTGTGGCAAATCAGCTTCCATTTCACTTCTCTCTCATGGTGACTGATTTACAGAAAAAAATCTATGTTTTTGGCATTGTCACCTCTAATCTCCTCTACTCAGTGATTGACTGATCTCAAATGATAGTTTCAGACATATTTACAAAACAAAAACAAAAAACTCACATGAGATGTAGATTGGCAGCACTGCAATATTACATCCTATGGTTGGAATGAAATGATCTGAAGATCAGAGGGAAAAAACACAGATCATCAGAGACACCTACTGGCCAAAAAGATCACACATGCATTGTTCTATCTACTTTTATGAATTAAAAGCATCCTCTGGTATCCCATAGTATGCATTAATTTCCACTGCCCAAATCTTGTGAAGACTAGTGTATGGAAACCATAACAATCATTTATTTTATCAATGTAGGACAAGACATAATCAATACACATACAGCCTTTGGTAAAATTGATGAATCTATATTTGATAGAGTATGATGAATAGGAAATGTTTTGAAAAATTAACTGTTCCATGATCATTGTTGCTACATGCTATTGCTATATATTTACCCAAGTAAGCAGGCCATCCTAAACTACATACCCACAATATTTTCCATACATTTCAGAAAAGGCTGAGTTGGAAAGCATCTAACCTGTTATAATAAGCTTTATTTGTGGAGACAGTCATTCAGTGAGACAAGAAGCACAATACCTTCTATAACTCTGTTCTGTTCCTCCATCCCTGTGTCTAGTCAGTGCCCTGTGATTTAGCTAATTGGCTGGCAGAGGTGAACACCCATCGCCCAGACTATGTGCCGCTCCGCTCTGAAGGGGAGCAGTGTGTAACTGGGGCGGATGGTACTGCCTGTGATGTACTGAGGCTCTCATCCAGTCAAGGGCATTTCATTAGCACTTATCTCATTTCTAACATGACACAGACAAGATTTGTGTGTGTTTGGGGGTTGGGGGCAGCAGTCCTGCTCTTAGGACTGGATTCTGGATCTTGAGTCACAGTGTGACCGGCTCTGGCTGCTGCAGTACACCAAGATAGCTAAGATATTTAACTGCCCTCTAATGTTATGTTTTTTATCATTATAATGACTACTAATAGCAAACATTATTTTTGTAAAATGCACATAAGTTCTTAATTAAAAAAATCTTCACAACATCACGCTGCCCTGCAGACAGCAAACTACTCCTCCCACAATCCTACACATGACAGCAACACTCCACTCATGGCCACTGACGTCGGAGACTGAACCGCTGACCAAGTGTTTTGATTGGTGTGGCTGCTACTGGATGGCTGTAGGTAGGAAGTGCGGATTCCCTGCACACGCAGCCTGAAACAGCAATAGAGATGTTAGAGATGTGAGAGATGGGAAAAAAATATGTGCTTCGGCGGTCAGCATGTTTCCAGGGGTTTTCTATGCACTGCTGGCGGGTTTCTTGGGAGCCGTAGCCTCCTCGTCTGCGAAACTGTCCCTCGGAACCGATTACCTTAAAGGTGTTTGTGAGACAGGGCTGAGGACATGGGGCGAACAGCGTAAATTTCGACAGGAGAACGAAACTACCGCCTGTGACTGGGTGAGCCCTTGCTTCTGATGAAGCTGAATAATTAACACGATGAGACTCGGGGCGGCTTTAAATAATTAAAGTGTCAGTGGCTTCTCCGGGAGAATTCTCCACAGAGAGTCGTCGGTCTTCTTGCGTGGCACCGAGGTCGTTCCTCAGTAGAGTTGGCAGCAGTCCGCATCTCGCTCGCTCGCTCAGCATCAGCACCAGCGCCAGCGCCTTCGAGTGCACGCTGCATGACACGCTCGTGCAATGCCCGCGTGAGAAAGACCGACGACATTGTGGCTCGTGGCTGCCCTTAGCGTTAACTCAGTTGATGTGACATTTGACTCAAACCGACCGTGACATTGTATGAGATTGTACAGCAGGCTGATGTTAATGTGACAATACAAATGTATTAATGTAGACAGTTTGATATTTGACCAACAGCATTGTGTTAGGCAAGGATGACCTTCAACACCAAACACGTGTTGGCATTGTAGCCTAATGATGATGTAATAGAGGATTCCTCCAGCATATTCATATTTTATTCGCACATCCATCGTCAATGTTAATTATTCATTATTTTCTCTCTGCCTGAAAAATTCTATTGTAAGGGGAAAAACGGGAGCAGTAATTTATTCATCAAACTGATGAAATTGCTTCAAAGTCTCAGATTATTATGCATCTAATTGAAGCCAGAGCACTTAAAATTGTGTGTGTTTAACCTCATCACTCTGCCTGCAGCTGCACATTCCCTTGAGGTTGCTGTGTGGGGGGCTGCTGTTTACCTGTAATGCTGTGATGTGGACGTTCCTGGCCAAAGCGCTCAGATACTCCTCCTCCTCCACTCGAACCACTGTGACCACCACGGCCTCCAACTTCGTCTCCTCAGTGAGTACCTGCTGCTGTTATAAATAGCCACACTGATAGATAAAATCATGTATTTAAACAGAACCAGGCTCACTGTAGTAATAGCGAGTAGCCTACCCCTTGTGTAGAGAGCAGAATAATAATAAAAGTAAACCGTAAAATAATGATAACATGCAAAGACTGAAATGAAGACAATATGGATAAAGATAAATAATAGTCAAACTAAATAAACCTTGTAATTGCTTGGTTGGTTGACCATCAAATGAATACTAAAACCATCCTCCAAACAGAAATAGTGTTAATGCAGTCTTGAGACATTTATGTGTGAACTGTGTTTTTGCGCAGGCATTCCTGGGGCAGCTCATCTTCGGAGAGACCCACATTGCTCTGTGGTGGGTGGGGATCTCCCTCACCCTCTCGGGCCTTCTGGTGCTTCACCGAGCTGCTCCCCACAACCCCGGGCTCACAGACGCCAAGAAGGATGAATAGAAAAATGGAGGGTAGCCTCCATCTCGGCACCGGTGACCGAGAACAGCCCCACACAACAGCTGCCTTTGGAGCGGATCGGGATGAGATCCGCACCCCATTTGGTCCAGATGCACCTGTGGGTTAGGCCAGTATTACTATCAAACACATCTCTCTCTCTCTCTCTCTCACACACACACACACTCACACACACACACACAGAAAAGACACCACATCCACTGGTCCACTGGTGGGAATATTTGAGTGAGAATAGAAAATGGTGGCCAGCGTCATCTCACCAGCACCAGTGATTGACCACTCCCACACACAGCAACAGAGTTTAAGTCTCATCAGGGTCACAGGGAGGCTACATCAGGCACGGATCTGAAGCGTTTCATTCGTGTTGCGTCTGCTGCAACTATTAGCTTCCACTATCATCAGTACAACTGGCTACATCAGATGTGATAGTGGCACGTACGTTCAAAAAAATTAGACCAATCTTCTAAAAACTATTAGAACTCTTAAACTATTTTTATGCTACACGAACAGAGCGCTTCAGTTTGCACACCTGGTGTAGTTTTCTTGTGAGCCACATCAGGGTCAGATACAGCCAAGATTTAGCTGGGACTGACCACACTTACTCTATCTACAGTAAATTTAACTACATGGCATCCATACTTCAGTGGTCTTAATATTTTTGTTGGACGTCAGGTTCAGCAAAATCATACAATCTGAAATGTTACTGTGAAAGTATTTTACCTCTGTTATAGTTTTTTTAACATCCAATATATCCAGCTCTCAGCATGTGTCTGCTCACCATTGAAGTGCCCTGTGGAAACGTGTAAAATGTGTTGCTATTGGGCAGATGGGCTCTGTATAGATTTTACACTGACACAGCATCTGTGTATGGCGTGAGCAGGCGGTTTATATCTCTGCATATCTGATGCAGTGCTGACAAGTGATCACTGTCTCTGCATGGCATAGTACTCACAGGTACTTCACACACAGATGGTGCACACATACAGCGGATATTCCAAACACAGATACTCCACATACTGATACTCCACACCACGCAGAAATTCTCCACATATAGGTACCTGACGCAGAAAAAGTCCTGTGGAGTAAGCCTTGGTGAGACCTCCTGAAACTGTTTTATTTAGCAGATTATGTGAAGAGTTTCGTTTACGTCTTATTTTATATTATGTGTTAGAGGGACGGTTTGTAAACTGTATTGTAAACGGCTAAAGAGTGTTGTTAGACTAAGTTCCTAATCAAGGCTTGAGTCCCAACCACACAGTTGAGTTTTTCTATCATACCAAAGACTACAGCGCCTCATGAGGAGATCTATATAACCCAGACGGCATTAATCATGAGATGAGATTTCGTGGTCTGATTAGGCTAGTTTAGAGACAGACCTCTTAATGGGGAAGCTTCATCACTTGCGTACATCCATTTAGTCTATTCTAACACAATCATCCCAACAGAGACATTACTGTTTTTTTTTTTTTTAAACAAGTAGGCTAATTACTCTGTCCACTGTGTCCAGCTTGACTTCTAATGGATCAGACCAAAACGTAGCACAAGTGCGCGTGCACATACTCACATATATAGACAGCCAGTTTTTAGCATTGTGACGGGCGGAGGTGGCTTGCACAGTGCGGTCGCTTTCAGAACGCACCCTTGAACTCTCTGAGCGACAGCCGAAATAGCATCATATCTCATGCATGCGGGTTATCTACTGTGTACTTCCAATTATCCCATATCACTGTGACGTACACAAGAAGGATTGGGGTGACGTGCAATAATGTTGGTGATTGTTTTGACAGTTCGATAATCTCGATACTGACAGCTTCTACTGTTATTGGTAATCAACCAATGGCAGTTGCTCTTTTGGTTTTGATGTGTAACTTAATATGCATGCAACGAAAAGGTGTTAGACAAATGAAATGTACATTCCTTCTGTAGCTAAGTACTAAGACCCAGCATTCAGTACACTTCCTCGATCCAGCGTTCTTCCTACATATTTTTTGCTGCATTTTACAAGGTCAGGGTAGTACATTTTGGACCAGCAGTAAAATGGAAGTTTTTTAACAAACTTGGATGGACTTGGCACAGTGTCCTAAACTCATATACCGGTAAGCAGTTATGTCCCAGTCCACTTCAGCTGTAGATTTTTAAAAATGTGTACACGACAGAAGGAATACACAGTTCCCTGAAAATGTGAATACCTGTTTTAGAGAGAAGGTTGTTTGGACTTTCTTTTTACACAGTATGTAGAAACCACCTTCTTTGTGTGCATTTTGATTTCTTTAGAGTAGGCAACTGTAATTGGAACACTGTGTTAATGTAAATGTTTTACCGTCATAGATTGGATTCCATAAAACCAAATTCCTTGTATTTATGAACATACTTGGCAAATTCAGTCCGATCCTGTTTCTGATTCTGATCATCAAAAGGCACTGAGGACTGAGACATTCAGTGGAGAAAGGGCCGTTCACACCAAGAACGTTAAACGGCAAAAAAGTATCGTCCTAGCTAATATGATTGACAATGTCCACACATAAACTATAACGATAACGATAAGATTTCCTTATCGTTGGTCAGTGTGGATGCTTTTATTATTAGTTATACACTCTTAAAATTAATGTGTTGTCCCTATCTGGACACAAAGATGTGTTAAGAAACAACACAAGTTGTGTTGTTTTCAACATATTCATTTAGTTGTCTTTATAGTTCGTTCCTGGTGTGAAGGGGCCTTTCTTCTGACCACTGTACACTGTACATAGATGCCTTTATTTTATAATTCTGAATATTTGCATTTTTATTTGAAGGAATATTCATCAGAAACTGTGTAAACACTCATATATTCTTGAATAATAATGTGATTGAATAAACCTTCCAAACAGCAAACCATTTGTTGATGTGTTTGTGTGTTTAGCATAATCATAATTATCTAGTCATGAAGAAGCAGCTAAAACGGCTACAGTTGTATTTTCCTAAAAAGGGTCTTCGACAACTGAACAAAGCAATTTGCCTAACTGGCTGTACATAACTGGATGCTCATAAGACTTACAACAGCCACTGAATTAAAGAGTCCTTATAAAGTGTAGTTGATGCATACAATCAGAGTATCATTTAATTGTTTTGTTTATCAGACTGATTAGACTGTGCCGTGGGTTGTCTAGTTTGCATTTTATGTTTATCTGTTACTTAAATTTGTGAAATTACACAATCCCTTGCAATTTCTTTGGGACAGTTTGAAGGGATTTTCACTTTAGAGCTTGTGCAATTTCCTGTTTCATCATGAAACATCAGACACAGGACAGGAGTGTTGTAGTAATGGCAACAAAGTAATTTCTTCTCCATAGCTCAAAGTGAGAAAACCAAACTGAGAAGAGAGTCCCAAAAAACCTCTCTCAGCTTTCCTTCCAGATGACTTATCTCTTATGAAACACAATTCACCTCTCTCTCCAAGTGAAGCACACTTATCACATGGAAGTGATTCTAGGAGGCTCAGCTGTCTTTGCAGTCAGTGATGATGAAAGTCTAATCAAGAGGTGACCCTACCGAGTCAGGATGGTACTAAAACCAATAGCCCCCCCATCCCACCCTCACTTCCAGTTAGTGTGAGGAAATAAGGAATGTAGCCACTATGGTTGACTGAGTTTAAAAGGCATTTAGCGCCTTAATTGAATTTAGCAGGATGAATTATTTTGCTTAAATGCAGAATTCTACTCCGTCTGTCTGGACAGCGATCTAATCATAGACAGAGACGGTGGACAGTGCAGACAGTCATGAGTCTATTTTTGCCAATTACAGTAGGAACTCTTCATTGGTTGACTGTATAAGGATTTAACAGAAGCATCTGGTGCTTGCCCATTTCTGAAGAACTGATTTTTTTTTTTTTTTTGTTTCTATGTTACTATGAGCAAAACCTCTTTTTCAAGACCAACACCCAAATTTCCATACTTTTCCAGGTTTGGAAAACAGCATTTCATAATTTTATACGTTGAAAGCTGAATGGGGAAACAGATGGATAATCTCTGAAGAATCATTTTGTTATTGTTTTTGGGATAGGCATCTTCCCCATCCAACTCCAGGAACACCCCCTAAGATAAAGTCACTGCAGTTATGCAGGGCTCCCTTGTGTCACATGAATCATTCATATACGATGTGCTAGGTTTTCTGCTGTATATGTGCCCTACTGCTTGGGCAGGCCTAACTAAAGGATATGCACATATTGTGGTCTCTGATTCCTAAAATAAACATCCAGATAAATGAAGATCTAAACAACCAGCTGACAGTAGCCCAGGTCTGTGACACCAAATAATGGAGATCCAAAAATTGACCTTGACATGACAAACATGGCTTAAAAGAATCTACTCTACTTTGTCATAGTGTGTTTATAAAGCAGTTGTACATCAGAAAAATCATTATAGTTTTAGATATTTTTCTTCAGTCCATTTCCTATTCCAACTCCTATTTGGAACATACTTTGTGAATTGTTTAATTGGCAAAAGTCTATTAGTTGGTCTGCCAGCCTTTCTTCACAGATCTCACTTTTCTACTCATTCCTGGCAGCTAATTTGCTGTATTATCCAAAAAGCATTAAGTGTTGGCTTTCCTAGTTGGTCATTGTGGTCAGAGATTACAAGGGCTGTAATCACCTTCACACCCCTGTGAAATGATCATGTCAGCCTGCATGAGGTCAACCCAAAGTAAGTTAAACTATGTTTGATCTAAAGGTAAAGATACATGGGCAACCTTTTGAGTACTTGACATGCATCACACATACACAATGTTCTGATGCACACACAAAAGGGGTTCTGATGAAAAAACAAAGATTTATTGCATTTACTTTCAAGGTGAAAGCCACTGAATCATCATCACATGTTGCATTTATTGCAGACATTTGAAATATATGCACAATGTGAATACACATTATTTACAGGTATCAAACAAAATAAAAAGGAACAATGTGATGGATACTAAAGCAAGAGAGAGAGAGAGAGAGAGAGAGAGAGAAAACCCTTGAGAGAGAAAAAAAGAAAACTTAAGGGAGAAGAGCACCTGTCCCTTTTCATCAGAAACTGTACATTAAGCTTGATCATTCTCCCCAAGTATAAACACCAGCAAGTCCCCACACCAGCCACAGCTCACTCTTAATAGCAGAAATCAAACTGAATTATACTAATGAGAGGGGCACTAGGCCCCAGGGAAGCCCTGGAATGTTTATCCCCACTCTGCTGACAGACCCCACACTTCCCTTCCTTATCACCAAGGCCGACGCGAAGACTCCAACAGTGGCATCAGCAGCAGCAATTGGGTCTTTTTGTTTCACAATTCTAATGCAGAAAAAGGTACTGCCAAAACGTGCATGGTTGGTTTCACTCGCACTCGCACTCGCACGCGCAGCACACACACACACACACACACACACACACAAAGTGAGAGGGGGGGGGGCAAACAAAGTAATTGCTTTCTCTCGCACGCACGCGCGCACACACACACACACACACACACACACACACACACACACACTAGCTGGTGCATGGTAGACACAACTGATCCCTTTTGCATCTGGCAAACTGTTCTCCAAGAAAGGGACCCAGCACAAGTAGTGGGGTGGGAGGGGAGGGGAGGGGATAGAGAAAGTGTGGGAAGAGGGGTCTTCTGAGGCTACACCAGCACAGAATGAGCTGGATCTGTACCAGCTGCAGGCGCTTGATAGACAGCCACTACAACTTTGGTGAGATCACAGACAGCTGGCAGATCTTGACAGCGAGTCATAGTCGTACATCACAGTCGTACATCCTCATCCCTGATCGTGATATTAGTTCCAGCTAGACCAGAAAGGTTGAGGTGATGATGAGTGCAACTTCCACTTCTAACTGCTTATACCGCTCACGTAATGGTGCAGTGGTGTACATTTAAAAAAATCGCATATTAAAAACATTTTTTTTTTTTTAAAACATCAGGTACAGTACTGTGCCTGGTCGAAACCAGCACTGGAACTAAACTTTGTTATTGTTAGTGATAGTTGGAGACTTTCCAGTGGAGCTGGATGACGAGGGGGAACTATTTCACTTAAATAAGACAAATATTTGCTAAAACTATTGATGGGGTTAGTCACATTTACAAAGGCAACAGAATCTCAAAAGCTGAATAAACTGATCATGACTCCCTTATCTAAGGGTCTGTCTGGTACATTCTGCTTTGAGCTGTAGGCATGTAAAGAGGGGATATTTCTGCTTTCAACGTTAAGCATCTCTCCTTTTGGAAAGAAAGAAAAACTGCAACATCACCTTTGGCAAAATGTGAAGGATGGAGACACAGCTCAGAGCCTGAAGCCCAGGGCCACCTACAATAAGGCAGTTAACCAGACCATGCAGCCTGTGGTCTGTTCACTTTCTCAGAGGTAAAAAGGCAATTTCCATGAATCCTGTGCAACTCTGCCCTGCTCTTGTTATTATGATATAATGACAGTATTCAGAAACAAGAGATTAGAAATGTTAGTTGATAAAGCAGACAACTTGGCCCCACATTGCTTGAGTCTATTCGCTCCAGTAGCAAAGGCCTGTCTGTTCTTCTACTGACCTAACCTCCACATCAATGAACTGTTGTATGACCAGATCTTCAGTCAAATTATCTGATTGACAACCATATCACATTGACAAATTATCTGATTTGACAACTATATTATGTTAAGACTGTAATATTGACTTACAATACCATAGAAACAGATTGTTTGAGTATTTGCTTCATGTAATAACCTTGCAGTAGTATTGTGGAGTGACTGCAGTTGTTGTTGGTCTACACATTACACAACAAAGCTGAACACTTTGAGGCTATAAGACTCTGGAGCATCTATTGGTGAGAGCCACATGCTTTGGTTTGTGAGTACAGGTTGTCTCAGAAAAGTATGTGGTAACGTCACCACTGCATTTTAGTCTTCTGTTGTCATTTTGAGTGCACTTCCAGTGATTGAAAAAGAGCAAAATCAAAAAAATGGCTCAGCTTCAGCTTCACTAGATAGTCGACTAGAGTCATCCAGAAGTAGGCCTCAGGCAGTTAGTTAGTTATAAGGCGCCGTTGTTACCAACTAGAGATGATCATGAAAGATAAAGCAAAACAAGAATGGACACCACAACTTAAAGACCAAAGGTTATGATTATTTCTATGAATGCAGGCAGATATCTGTTCAGTGTCTGTGCAATCTCTGAGTCGGCTGGTGATATCTTTCTGTCACCAAGATAAGAGGAACAGTGGGAAAAAAGAAATAGAGAGAAAAATTAAGAGCAGTTCATCCGGTGCCAGAAGTCCCCAGTCCTCATAATCATGCTGAGAGAGGGTCTGCTTAGGTGAGCAGGCCGGTGCTGTGGTGGCGCTGTCTGCACGCATCATCAATGCGCGCCACACCTCGCGGGGCACGTGCGCCAGGTTTCAGCCAGAGCGACGGTTGGTCCTGCGTCAGACTACGTACTGGTAGGGCTCAGCTTTTCCATGGTCCGGCGTGGAGAAGGGACTGAGCCAGCCTATGGAGAAAGGGTGGCCAAACACCACCTTCATGTTCATCCACTTGGACTTCTTAATCCATCGTCTCTCCTCCTTCTTCAACTGCTCTATGCCCTGAAAACAGAGCAGAGAAAATCAAAGATGACGAGACGTCATCACAGACACAGAGAAAGACACAAACACAGACAGACACACACACACACAGACACACAAAAGTGAGGGGATGTAAAAATTTATCAAATTAAGTTAATGGGATAATTCATAGTGACACAAAGCCCTTTCTACTGTGGAGAAGAAAACCACACTTCAGAGAGATTACTATATTAAGAATGTTGCAGGAACATCTACCATAGAGATCTAGTTCCACGGCACATGTCAGATCCAGCATTAAGTACAGGTTAACATACTAAACACTGGGTTACCAATTCTACATAGTTATGAAGTATCAATATGCCATCACTCTTTGCTATTCCACTTACTTCAGTGAAGTACCTCATAGTATTGCACTGAAACAAAAGCCATATAAAATTAAGCATGGTGTAAAATGTAGTGAGACGTCACTAAGCGGGAAGGCCTGCAGTTAAGCTGGTCCTTTACAACTGCATGGCTAAGCAGCATCATGGTGAAATGGGATCAGGCTGGCACGATCAATACCATTTTATCTCCTCTAATAGTAAAACTGACCTACAGCTTAGAAGCACTCGCATAGTAAACTACCACTGAAATACAACGTCAATATGCACTTACATCATCATTGAGACTTCAGATTTATACATGTATACTTAAAGGTCCAGTATGTAGGAAATAATGGAAAATAAACTGTAGCCATTCCAAAAATAATCACCATATGTTGTCAGAGAGTAAGGAAACACAATGAATTGAAGTAATGGCTTATTTGACAACATTACTCTAACCCTCGTAACCCCGTAAAACCCATGAAAAAAAAAATTAGTTACGGGCGGAATGTCTTGGAATTTTCGCTTATGTTTTGAACGATTCATTCTAGAATAGCGATAATAATGGGCTAGCTGCCCCTCCCATTTGGGTTGCCAAATTAGCAAAGGCCAACTGTCAACAGCTGTCAGTTGTAGTCATGAACGCCACGAGAGGCAGGCAATTTTCCAAAATTTAAACAAGAAACAAATTAAGTGGACATCGGAGGAGCTTCCTGAGATGGTGACGCCTTCGGCCAAACTAAGAATATCAAGTCTGACGAGAGCTGGCCAAATTTCTCCACAACAGGTAGCCTAGGCTAAACTTCATCTGCATCGCTAATTTCAGCTAAATATGTTACGTTGGTTAGAGAGGTATTTTTTGTTTTCACTGTTTCCGTAATGTGTAGCTGGGTCATGGTTGGAGAAACGTTAAAGCAGCTGCAGGTCAACTAACATTAGCTAAGTCTTAATTACATCTGGCTACCCAGAAGAGGCTTGCGTCTGGTAGTCTTGAGAACGTTCACCAGTGTTTTGATTTTGGCCTGCAGAACGTTCGGTAACAATCCTACAAATCGCACCTTTAAAATACTATGGTGATGCATTATGGAACATAAGCTCTCAGTTTTTGTCATTTAGAATTGGGGAAACAGGGTAAAAAACAAATGTACAAACATAACAAACGAACAAAATGATGACATAAATTGTTACCTAAAACAAACTAACTAACTAACTAACTAACTAACTTACTAACTGACTAAGGCCTGACTACGGTAGAGACATTAGACGCAAATGTTCCAGGTGTGTCACTTGTGTCTAAGGACAGATTCATACAGCCATGGTGACTTCACAGGAAGTGACGTAATGTGGAAAGGACTATGAAGAGAGGAGCCAATCAGGAGAAGCGATTTGCGGGAATTGGCATAAGGGCCGTCACTTACGGTCTCATCGGTACAAATGGAGTGGACCTGCGTGCCGAACATCACAGAGGTGAAGATGAGGAAGAGGAGCGCCTCGAAGCACAGGAGGATGAGGAGGATGACTGTGGCCGGAGGCGAGAAGGAACTGCACGCTGGGGAGAAGTGGGGGAGCGGGTTTGGGGAACGGGGACATGGGTGGAGCAATAGGAAGAGGACATGATGAGGATCATACTGAAAAGGGGGGGGTTGGGGGGTCCTGTCCGATTAAAGGCATCAATATGTTTAAATAAAAGGGGAATTAGATAGCAACCAGGTTATGGGGCGAGGGATTAATGTTCTCCAAGTGGATTTCAGTAGAGGAGCTCTTAAGACACAATGTGTGCTTACAAACATTGCATTGCTTTTGATGCCTTTTCTGTTGCCGCGATTTGCTTGCCATTTACATCACTTGTAAGTCATTTTGGATAAAAGGGTCTGCAAGTCAGAACCATTGCAAAATCTTTGAGCATTTTTCAGAAAATAATCAGTAGTTATACTGAAGTTATACATTTTAGTGCTTTCTTCACTAAAAGCCATGAAGTTGAACTAGTTGAACACTGATATTACAAACAACTATGATACTACCGGTAGTTGATATACTTGCCCATTTTGAAACAACCAAACAGACAACAGTGCAATGACATCAATTTGCTGACTACTAAATAATTGTGATTAACCTGCTACGGTATACAGACAGCACCAATTCCGCTCAGAAAAAAAAAAAAACAGGATTTACTCACTGCTAACTGACCTACTTTCTCTGCAGCCAGTTAAAAAACCACAACCGGGTTTTTACCTTCATTAAACTGACAGAAACACATCTGACTGGCTACATAGACAGCAGAGAGAGAGCAGGGTGACGTCTAAACGCTTTTAAATATACACAACACTGCTATGAACTGATTTTAAGCATTTAAATACTTCAAGCGTATTTGAAATCACATGGCCAGTAAAGTCTAACAGGAATGAAAAACACCATATATGTGTGTTATATGTACTGGTAATGCTTAGACAGTATGATGAAAACAGAGCTGTTTTGTAAGCATTTTAAACATTTAGGTATTTCAAGCATATTTGAAATCACATGGCCACTGCCAGTAAAGTCTACCAGGAATGAAAGACAGACACCATATACTTGTGTATAATGTTTAGTCAATATGCTGAAAACAGAGCTGTGTGCAATCAATACAATACTTACTGTTCCAGTCCTCCTCGAAGCAGAAGACAAAATGGAAGGCCGCCATGATGAGCGCGTGCAACGATATCAGTGCAATGTACATCTAGAACAACAACAAGCACAAGACTATTAATTACTACAAGTTACATTAGTAGTAGCATTTTGCCTTTTAGGGTTTTAAATGGTAAGCCAACAAGTTTAACCTCGTGTGCTCTCAACATTTTTGTACAGATCGGCATGTGAAAATGATCATGATTTTCAATTCATGCTTGAGCTCATAGTGCTGACTTGTGCTGTTTCTCACATGAATATTATTCTGCAATCTGGGGACAACACTTACAGTGAAGAGCACAAAATACTTCTGGTTGTTCTCCCCCACACAGTTGTTCACCCAGGGGCAATGGTGGTCCATCTTCCGGATGCACCGCTTACACACACTGATATCAGGGAATGCACACACACACACAGAGTGATAGAGATGGAAAGAAAGACACACACACACACACACACACACGGAGAGAAAGCCAAGTGGCATTAATTTGCATGATGGCACCACATGAAAGCACTAGCAGTGTGCTGCTTGGCCAGTGTCTTTGAGAATATAGGACACAAGCTCTAGCTCTAGCACTGCCCTTTGACAAGCTGTTCCCCGAGAGCCAAACTCAATGTAATCAACACAATGCCTTCAGCTATGGCATGCACCAGGGGCCCTACAGAGAGGCACCCTAACAGAGGCACACTGATAAGAGGCACCCTAACAGAGGCACACTGATAAGAGGCACCCTAACAGAGACACACTGATAAGAGGCACCCTAACAAGAGGCATCTTGGCCTGGGTCTGCTCAGCTGTTAGCACTCCTACAGCAAAGGAACCAAAAGGCCCACACACTCATCCCTCCTACAGCAAAGGAACCAAAAGGTCCACACACTCATCCCTCCTACAGCAAAGGAACCAAAAGGCCCACACACTCATCCCTCCTACAGCAAAGGAACCAAAATGCCCCCACTCACACAGGGGCCGATATTAACTTTTTGGCCTACTAGCCAAAGTGGCTGCTAGATGACAAAAATTACCGGCCAGACATATTTTTGAAAGTAGCCTATCATTAGCCTATTATACAGCTTTTCAGAATGCTGCAGAGGTTTGCAAGTTCCGCTGCAAGTTTCATTCAAATGAATGGGCCCTCCCATGTTTGGAGGTCCAATAATATTGTAGCCTATAATCAGTCAGACAGTGTCGAACAAATTACGGTTCTTCATCTTGGTCAGCAATCAAGGATCTTTGCTATAATGACCACTGCAAAAATAGCCTATAATGACAGTGACAACGGGTTTTGAGCGATGAACCACGTCTTTCATATCATTCTGTGAGTATTTGTTCACCATCATTGAAAGTGAAAGTAAGCAAGTATTTCTATGCACACGTTTTTATGCAACATCTGAAACTTTCAAATTATATTTGTGTGGTGATCTATTTGTTTTCTCAGCAGACGCATGAAAGGGTCACCAAATAACTGTAAGACTCGTGAAGTTTCCTTTTCTTATTTAGTAGCCGTACTACTAAAGTAGCCGTATAGCCTAATAAAATGTATTCTCCACCAGTCATTATCAGAAAATAAATTCTGACCATGTCAACATTGGGGGAATGGAACACCGATGCGAAGTGGAGTTGATATTGCAAGCCAATTTAACGTGACAGACTGAAGCAGCAAAGGAACCAAAGGCCCCCACACTCATCCCCCCAACAGCAAAGAACCAAAAGACCCCCACACTCACACATTCAGGGTCTGTGAGTCTGCGCCTCTTGGTTGCATGGCGGTAGGAGTGTCCATGTGGGCACAGACAGAGCGCTGATATAAAAGCCAATGCTGACACAGGAGCGTAGGCATCCATTAAGAGGAGAGACAGAGGGCATAGAGCTGGCGCGCATATTAAGAGGGATGGAGATGTCGGGAGAGCATGACAGTCTCGCCAGTCACAGACGACCACTGAATCACCGGGGAGTGCCCGAGTTCATTAATCATCACGGTTTGACACTGCAGCACCCGGGGGGATAGCCCTGGGCTATTCTCATCTGAGCTGGTGAGAGTTAAGGAGCTTCAGCAAATCCAGCTTGCACAGGCAGACCCCACGGGAGGGAGAAATGGTACATCAGAAATGTCAAAATGCCTCCGCTTCTTGGTGAATGCTAGTGCTAAGACCACAGTAGACCAACGGTGTGATACACTGATTTCTGCAAATGCAGCATTGAGGCACTGGACTGAATAATTAATTTGGACCTCAAAGATATAACACAGTCCTTTCTGCGTCTAGCAAGATACAGACGAAAAGCTAAACACCAAAAAGCTAAACTGCCAAACCTGGACCTCAAAGATATAACACGGCCCTCTCTACGTCTAGCAAGATACAGACGAAAAGCTAAACACCAAAAAGCTAGACTGCCAAACCTGGGCAGTCTGGGTCCAAAAGATTTGTAAATGTCTAGCCCTTGGCTTGGGTAGCCATCATTCTCATTTTTATACCAGGTATGCAATAGGTAGCGCTGTCTAAAGGAACAAAAAGTAGTTTACACTGTGGGCTGTCTGTGTTGTGGTGAAAGACACACACGATACAATTACACACAGGATAGAGTTAAGTCCATCATTATTAACACTTCTGCCAGATTTTCCTTTCAATACGATCTCTTCTAAGACCAAGTAAACATGGAAATCGCTCTGTTTGTCATTTACATCTCACATTGACACAAAGTATCCTTTTTTGTTTTGTGCTTATGTCCTTTCCTGGCAGAACAAGCCTATTGATCATATAAAAATGCACCATAAATCAAAAGTGGGCATCCATAGGTATGAATCATATTGGCCTTGACTGCATATTCTTCAGGAGAGAAAAGAGGGAGGTGAGTTGACCTGCAGTGGTGCGCTCTGTCAGGTTTGATGCAGCAGCACTTGGGGCACTTGTAGACCACCTGTCCTGGCTTCAGCTGGAGGCTCTCGATGAACTCTTTGGTGGCATTCCCTTTTGGCACAGCTCCCTGCCAACATGAGCACACACCCACATCAGTACATCACTCTTCCACCCACACACACACACACACACACACACATCACCTCCACACACACACACACCACGTCAGTATGTCACTCTTCCAAAAACAGTGTTTTTAATCTGAACTGACTAAACAGTAAATGCAATAGCAACAGTAGTATTCTGCCAGATTGAACAAGCAAAGATTTTTCATAGATGTCCAGATCAATTTCCTGCCATTACTCATAGTATCATAATATCTCCAGCTGTAAATGCTGTGCATATAAAAGAATGTTTGAACATTTAAACATAGCCTACACATTAATATAGAAGGAAAATATATTGTTACAACAAATGCCTAAAGATTTGCACGGCACCAGGCTGCTGACCGACTGACTGACCGGATCTGTGCACATGGCCCTGAAGTGGGAGGCGAGGGCGAGGAAGGCGAGGGTGTTGAAGAGCACACCGTTCACAAGGCTGTAGAGCAGGCTGCGCGCAGGCATCAGCATGACGAAGAGCACCACAAACTCGGCGAACAGCACCAGCATCCAGGTGATGACTCCGCACACGATGCCGCAGCCGTCGCGGATGAACCACATGGCACCGGCGCCCGGGCCCAGCTGGGGCGGAGGGGCGCAGTGTTCCGGACGCAGGTAGCCCGCTTGCCTCTCGATGTCCCTGCTGCGGTGCGCCGGGCTCTTCATTCTACCAGCCGTGCCGCCTCAGCATGCTGCAGGACAGGGGAGAGGAACAGAACATCATCCATCCGTTCATTCGTTCATCCGTTCATTCATTTATTCATTTATTGGTTGGTTGGTTTGTTTGTTTATTCACCTATTCATTCGTTCATTCATTCAGTATCTTTTTTTTGGGGGGTTTGGCTGTTGTTAATGTTCCAGTATATTTTGCACATTTAGGGCATCTGTCAAGTACTTCACCATGACAGTCAAGAAGGAGAGAAAAGAAAAGAGAGAAGGGAAAAGGCTGGGACGGAACAGAAGATGTTATCATGCTGTACAATTAACAAATCCATACTTTATGTGTTGCCCTTGATGAGAACCCCATCCCTACAGAGTCACTCTGTCCTCTAGACTGGCCTCTCCTCCGGCCTGGCTGTCCTTATGGCCCAGGGATTAGACCCACGCTGTGTCTACAGTAGACAGGGAGGGGAGGGTGGGTGTGTGTGTGGTGGGGGGGCTCGTAAGAGTCGCCATCACTTTCTCCTGCTCAGTTGAGCTCAGATCGACCCATCATCACCATCTGCTCAGCGTTGGTCCTACAGGGATCTGTTAACCGAGTCTAGTTCCATGATCACTGTGAAATGTGCTACTCTTGTGCTGGACAAAGTCTTTCAGCGATACCAGACCCACCCACCCATATACAGTAAGTGTTTATTTCAGGACAGAGTAACCATTTAGACCAAAAGTTTACTCTAGCACTATGACAATTAATCAATCAACTGTTGTCAACTATTAAATTAATAGTCAACTATTTTGGTAATCATTAATTCGGATTTTTTTCACAATTTTCTGCCATTTTATCAATTAAACAACTAGCCTAGATTCATTAACAATTCGATAATAATAATCAATAGATTATCTTAATCGATTATTAAAATAATTGCTAGTTGCAGCCCTTGTCTAATCACATGTCATACATATTATGGTGCCAAGACAATTGCAATGCACAAAGCCAATAGCATCAACTTAATTTAATAAAAGTGCATGCTACATCAGTCTTGTTAATCACAATCCTACTATATTTGAAAATTACCATATTGATGACGATTTTCCATACAACAGACAGGTATCTGTGTACGCTAAGTTGTGGGTCTCCTATTGGTGAGTGGACACTTATTTTGCACAGGCTACATATATAGGGTGCATAGTTTGTGAAAGGCCATTGTCACAATATCTAGGCCTATTGTTAATAGCCCCCACACAAATACAACTGAATTGAAATTGGATGGAATTGGGCGACCCAGCCTTTACCCCCAGGCTGTCATGAGCTAGGCTCACAGTGTGTTTACAGATATGGGTGAATAACACATGCAAAAACATGCAAAAAAATCTTTCACATGATGTGACCAACAGATTAAGAAGTCAACGACAGAGTAAGAATGTCATACCACAGCACATTGAATCACCATTGTGTATGATAATGTGCTATATACATAGGCCTACACATTTACCACTAAAGATAAAACATCAGAGGCCAACACTATATGAGCAACATGTGAGAAAACCAGTCTAAGTGAGGTATGGGTAGCCTGAAAAGCCAGCCCGAACGTTGTCAGGCTAGTATGTGGGCTTTTAAGATGATCAAATGATTAGGGCTAAAACACTAACAGTAAGCGACTGTATACAAGAGCAAAACCCTGGATCCAACACAATGGCAGGGCATACAGACTACTAGCCTACTGCCTAATGGCTTTTGTTTGGGGAAATAAATGACTTCACATAGAGACGTTTGTGTCAGGGAAATTAACTGAGGGACTGAAATGGTGTGGTGACAGATATTGGCTGTCTTAGTGAATTAGACTAGATACAGTGCAGTAAGTGACACAGTCTATGATGTTCTGAAAACCAAAGAGCCATTTAACCAAGATATTCTTGACTGCCAGATAAAACCACAGCTACCAGAGAAGTCTGAATATAGGCTGAGCAAAAGGTAAGCTTACCCCAATAAGCGAGTGGAACAAGAGGGATAAAGATCTTCTGCATGCGGAGACAAATATGTGGCTACCCTACAACCACAGCGGCACACTGAGTACTAATCTATCTGCAATCTCGGTAAAGCCTCTATTGAGGTATCAGTAGAATAAAGTTAACTTTTGTCCATTAGGCTTCATCGGAATTTCCCCCTAGACAACATGCATCCCATGCAACTGAAGCCGAGTTGAAATTGTAATCACTTCGATATCAATTTCCTGAAAAGCTAGAATCAAGTTATCTGCATTTATCAAAGTGATGTTGGTGAGATTGATTCTGAAATCTCTGTGGTCGAAGAGCGGTTTGGCTAACGTTAAGTGACACATTTTAACCCAAATTGCCAAAGTAACGTTAACTTGGGCTGGCTACATTTTAAACTCTGAAAAGTGTCAACATTGTAACAATCCAAGTTGAGCAGACTTACTTTCAAGGAGGGAAATACATTGTAGCAAACTATGCCTGCCACACCAGAGTTGCCAGTGTTTGATTTCGCTAAATCAAAGAAAGAAATTAGCTAGCTAGCTAGTTGTAACATCAATGTAGACATCATAACTACCTGCTACAGTAACCAGCACATTACCATATAATTGCTAACGTTGACACGCTACCCTAGCTTGTATAACGTTAACCAAGAACGGTTAGCCTCTTCTGCCTGTGTATTAAAACTGCTCACTGCATTTCTCTGAGTACTTTGACGTTTTCTTCTACTCTGACAAATCTACACCGTTACAAGAAAACTATGAAATTAGCAAACCATTTCTTACCTCTCCCTTATTTGCCGTAGGTGTCGAGCGATGTTACCTGGCTAGATGGCTAACTGACGTTAGCTTTAAGCTAAATGCACTCCCTGGATCTGCGACAGCATCAAGCACACCCCTTTTTGAGGATCAAGATTCACGCTCTACTTATCAGATTATTTTAATACCTCGCTATTGATTAAGTTTATATTTTTTCGTGGACATATGTTTAGCTTGTAACTTAATCTGCTGAAGTGCGGTAGTGAGAGCACGCGATTGAACGTGACAAACACTTTTTAGAGAAGGGATTCCCTGCCCGAGAAAGGCAAGTAGGAGGAGAATCAGGAAGTTTCTATTGTAACCGAGAAACCCAAGTCACGACTTCCTGGTGTGTGGAATCAGGTTTATTCAATGCACTTCACGTTCATCAATAGGTCAACAAAATATATTCAACTGGGAACAATGTATGAGACAGGTTTGTTTACTGTAATCTTATCTCACTTTTTACTTAATCACCTTAGTGGCAAATAAATTAAAGGACCCATCTTATTAATGAACAATTTAATTTATCTTGCACTGATAGAATTTGTATAGGTGTTCCCCAGCTGAGTCATCTTAGCTGGATTTTATTATAATTTGGAGAGTCCAGTCATTTTAAGTCAAAATAGGGGTCAACGTTGAACAAATTGCAACAGAAGTACTCTTCCATCCTCATTTGACTGTCTGTGTTCTCACTGGAAGTACATTGCACTTTGAACCCATGTCATACTTGCTATATGGAAATCAAATAGAAATTAAGTAGAATCTGTTGTTAAGTCTAAACATTTGAAAGTCAGATGCAAGATAACATTTCTGGAAAATACATTTGATAATCTTGACTTTTGCTGGATATGACTTTCATTCTGTGCAATGACAGGTGTTGACATCTCTGTGGACTGACCCATAACAATGCCAATTGTTTAATTAATAAAAACATAAGTCTTTTACATCCACATTTTACCCCAGAGCTCACAAGCAAGAAACATGTCACAATGTTCTCTATAGTCCAGTCATTTTATGAAAAAAGTTTGAACAAATTGCAACAGATGAAAACCTAACTGATTTTATATCCTCAGTATGTCCTGAGTAAGGGGAAAAAAGCCCTGGCATTGGCATTATTATTAAAGTCAAGATTATCAAATGTATTTTCCAGAAATGTTGTCTTGCATCTGTCTTTCAAATGTTTACACTTAACAACAGATTCTACTTAATTTCTATTTGAATTCCATATAGCAAGTATGACATGCAGTTCAAAGTGCAATGTGCTTCCAGTGAGAACACAGACAGTCAAATGAGGATGGAAGAGTATACCTGTAATGTAAATGAGCAGAATAGATGCATGTCAGTTGTGTCAACCAATCCACTAACGTGAAGAGGTCACAGTCAAGACTCTTTTTCTCAGTGATTCCTCTTTGGTGGAATGAGTTACCTTATGTTCTATGTTCCTGTAATAGTTTTGGGACTTTCAAAACATGTTTTGACTCATCTGTTCACCTTGTACTTTGTTAATTAATTCCAGAGTTATGGATTATATGTTTATGGTTATTGTTAATATGAAAACTCTTTATCAATCCATTCATTCATTCATCTATCTATCACAGCATCATGTCTATCATCCATATCCATCGCTTTGCATACACTGATATTTCCGAAAAGAATTTCTAGTTTTTTCGAAATTATTACTTGAAATTAGATATGGGGAGATGGTCTATATAGCTATTTATATTATACCATACAATACCCTCCAGAATTATTGGCACCTCTGCTAAGGTTGACTAAAAAACAGTATAAAAAATAATCTGTTGGTGATTTATTGTAATCTCACAATGAAAAAAATGAGGGGGAAATCCAACCTCGAAGGGAAGCAAATTTATTTTGAGAAAAAGGAAAATCTCATAAATATTAGCACCCCTGCTTGTAATACCTTTAAGCCTACTTTGCCAATAAAACAGCTTGTAATATTCTCCTATGACACCCCATAAAGTTGGAGAATACAAAGCAAGGGATTTAAGACCATCTTTACAAAATCTTCCCAGACCGTCCAGATTCCTAGGTCCACACTTGTGCATTCTCCTCTTTGACTCACCCCACTGTTATTCTATGGAGTTTAGATCAGGGGACTGAGATGGCAATGTCTGAAGCTTGATTTTGTGTTCAGTAAACCATATTTGTTTTGATCTGGACATTTGTTTTGGTTCATTGACCTGATGAATGATCCAATCTTGACCAACTTTTAGTTTCTTGGCAGAGATTGACAGATTTCCTTTGAAAATGTTCAGGTTTTTTTTGGTGTTCATGATACCATGCACCTTAATTAGGTTCCCAAGGCCTTTGGTAATAAAAACAGCCCCACAATGGCACAGCCCCTCCACCATAATTCTCATTAGTCATGGGGTTCTTTTCAGTATAGTCATTCTTCTATGTACGGCAAACACACCTAAAGTGTTTCTTGCCAAAGAGCGCAATTTTTCATCTGACAATAGACCATACTTCCAGACAAAGTCACTGTACCATTCAGTAACAGCCGTTTACATTGGTAATTAAATGACTGGACAGGCTTTTACCTGGCATGCCCTCTAAATAATCTATTAGCAGTGAGGTCACTTTTGAAGATTTATTGGGGGACTTGACCCCAAGATGATACCTTTTTCTGTAACTCTCCAACAGTGGTTCTTGTGGCATTTTTTGCGTATCTTACCATCCTCCATACTGGGGGCACATATATGGGGGCAGAACCATGTGTCTTTGTGTTTGTCACATTTCCAGATGATTAGAACCTTTTAGGCATTTTCAACAAAGTACCATAGACATTCTCTGACTTACAAATGTCAACACACTTAATTTTTATTTAAATTTAGTGTATTCTCTTGTCTTTCCGATGTTGAAAAATGTGTGCCTCTGTGTGACTTTATTTTCATACCATAGTGAAAAAGAAAGTCATGATACTTCTAAAAAGTCCACAGACACTCTGATTAACTTAAATAAGTTGAAATTAGATAGGAAAATGCTTCTGTTAGGTTTTGTATATAAGATTTTTCAGGGGTGCCAATAATTGTGAGCAACGTGTTTTTGTTAAAAAATATTTATTTCTTTATGAGATTTTCCTTTTTCTCAAGGGTGGATTTGTCCTCATTGTTTCATTGTGGGAGTACAATAAATCACCAAAAGATTATTTTTTTATACCTGTTTTTAGTCAACTCTACCAAAGGTGATAATAAGTCTGAGAGTACTGTATATAATTTTACATTAAATATAATATTTAGGCATATTCTATGTAAATAGTATATTAGCCTACTAATATGTTTATTTGTTGGATATTTCAAACTTTTTTTTCAAGACAAGCCTATGTTATTTTACATTGAATATAATATTTAGGCATATTCTATAGTAGCCTATTAGCCTAATATGTTTTTATATTTGTTGGATATTTCAAACTTTTTTTCAAGACAACAGTAGCCTATGTTATATTAGGCCTACATTAAATATAATATTTAGGCATATTTTAAATATAAATAGTATTAGCCTATTTATATGTTTATATGTTGTATATGGTCTGAGAGCAGCACAGAACCATAGACAGTAAAAGATCATAGTAAAAGAAGGGAGAGCACAGAGAATGTCCGTACGGGCTCTGGAGAGCAGCATGGACAGTAAAGGAGAGCAGCTGTAAAACAGTCGCACTTTGATGAGGTAAGTGTTCGTCACACGTGGTCGTCTACTGCAGCGCCGTGACAACATGGCCACAGTTCAAGTCAGTGAAGCTGAGAAATTGTATGTTTTGCATGGAGTACGGGTAAGTTATATCGCTAATTCGAGTAATTGCATTACAGTCTTATCTTAGTAATACTTATCTCCATCCTTTTGAGGTAGCTAATGTTTTTCGCGATAGTAGGCTACTTATGGAGAAAAGTATGATGCTGGTTCAAACGTGTCACCATCGTAATACAGACTATTAATACAAACATCTCTTCATCAGGACGATTTACGAGTTGATGGACGGAGCTGCGAGGACTACAGGCACATGGAGATCGAGACAGATGTTGTGTCTAATACAGATGGTTCTGCAAAAGTTACTCTTGTGAGTCGAATATTAAATCGGGACTTGTAAGCTTCCACTTAAGTTAGTTATGGGATAGACCTATGCCCTATTGTAAATGCAATATGCAATATTGTAACTTAAGTTATGTGTGTAATGTTATGTAGATGGACTCACCGTAATAACCATGTCATATTTTTATTATTACTGTGTTCAGGGACACACAAACGTCCTAGTTGGAATCAAAGCCGAAATAGGAAAACCAAAACCCATGGTACCTGATGAAGGGTATCTGGAGTTCTTTGTTGACTGGTAAATATTGTGGCTGCATACATCATTGCATGCATTGCTTATCAGCATACAGTTTGTGATTGTGACTTATAGTCTTAAACATACACTGTATGTTCTATATATACAGTCTATGGTCTTAACTGTATTAGGTTTAGTGACAGAGGTCTTGTTCAATTCAGCAACAGCTTTTAAATGACGGATGAGGTGAAATCTATGCTTTATAAGGATATAAAGCATAGCTTTCACCTCATCAGTCATTTAAAAGCTGTTGATAAATTGTCCCCTCCTGATCCTGAAGTCTAGTTTTTCCCTTAAACATGAATGTTTAACACTGTGTGTGATATAATGACTCTGTAATATTCATTACATATGAAGTTAATCCCTGTTATTGCTACTTCCAGCTCTGCAAATGCCACTCCAGAGTTTGAGGGGCGAGGTGGTGAGGGTCTTGGTATAGAGCTGAGTAACACACTCTATAAAGTATTCAGTAACAAGCACAGCATAGACTTAAAGAGTCTCTGCATCCGCCCTGGAGAGAACTGCTGGGTTCTCTACGTGGACGTACTGGTGAGTAAGACAGAGTGGGTAACACAATCTCCTCTGCATTTTGTCCTATTAAATAAAGTTGAAAAAGAGTTAGTACTTAACTCCAAAGTATTGTACTGAAGCTTGAATGTTGCTCCTTTAAATTACTACTATACTTTAAATATACTTTAAATTACAGTATCGGCCAAAGGAGTACATGTAATGTAAATGTCAAGGGATGCATCAGAAGTCTGCCTAGGCGTAGACCCATGTTTTATGGGCTATTAATGTTATTTATGTGTACAGTATACAAATCTGACATAAATGCACAAAATGAGGATGCTGCTGTCCAGTTTGGAATCTTGGCCATATATAGCCTCCCAGTCTGTAGACTACAGGAAGAGGGGTGTAGCCTACAGGAAGACCACCTACAGCAGATTTCAGTATTCTGAAAGAGGAGTTCATAACTATACTGAAATAAATTATGACCATTTTTAACTTGTTAGCATGGAGAATTGGATACATTTTGTACTGTATTAGTACATTTGTTCTGTAATATTCATCATCATAGGTGTAATTGTAAAACACTGCTAAAAATAAACAAATGCTGTATTTCCGCAGCTTCTGCAGTGTGATGGCAACTTATTTGATGCCATCTCTGTGGCCATTAAGGCAGCCCTCTTCAACACAAAGTGAGAGAAGTTTACTTTTTGTTGTTAATAAAAGTGTAGTGATCTTTATAATCAGATCACCACAGAACGGTTACTCCGTGTAAAACTAAATATTCCCTCATCTGCACTCTCATGGAAAAGGATCCCAAGAGTGCACATATCAGAAGATGAGGACGGTGGAAAGGAAATCGAACTGTCAGACGACCCGTATGACTGTGTGCGAGTCAATGTAGAGAACGTCCCCTGCATCGTGACTTTGTGCAAGGTACAGTGCAATATCTTCTGTAACACACTGAATTGCTGCTGTTGACATTTTTGGGGGCGTATTGCCTTTATTTTTATTTTTTTTAAAGTGTATTTATTGGGCTTTTTTGCCTTTATTTGGACAAGAGGGAAAGGAAGTAAGTGGGAGAGAGAGATGGGGAGGGATCGGGTAATGACCACAGGTTGGATTCGAACCTGGGTCCCCGTGGGCACTCAGACCCATTTATAGTACGGGCGCTGCAGCCTGCTGCGCCACAGCACCAATGCTTTTATTTTGATAGGATAGTGAGAGACTGACAGGAAGTGACTGGGAGAGAGAGATGGGGTGGGATCGGGAAATGACCCGGGCATTTGGACCTGTATATGGTACGGGCCTGTAGCCAGCTGTGCCACAGCACCACCCGTGAATGTGGAAATGTAACTGATAAGTTTCCATAGAATGCTAAGGCTGATACCTCCATAGCACGGTCTTTCCTTGACACAAGTCGACCTGCTGTGGGTTGTCTTAGGGTGCGATTTATTTTTTATAACTCCAACCTGAACTTCATGTCGTCGTATTGTTTGACCATGAATTTTTAAATGTGTTTGCATTTTTATAACTGTGTATTTGTCCTCTGTGGTGTGTCCCATAATTGTACAACCCAATCTATTTGTCTCACTGTTTGCTGACCAATATTTGTACAAGATATTTGCCCTGGTGGACGAAATTGTGATGTAGATTGTGAGTTATTGTCAATGAAAATGGTGCATTATTAAGTAAGTGGAAGACTAGGTATTTCTTCTAGAATATTGAATTTTGATAGCATTTCTTACCATATGTCTTTACCTATCTCTTTATGTCTTGCCATTCTTAGCATCTGTGTTTTGCTGTATTTTGTCATAAGGGAATGGGACACTATGCTGGACAGCCAAATGGCTCACTGATAGGTAAAGACATTCAAATGGTGTGTTTGCATGTGTGTGTGTGTGTGCGCGTGTGCGTGCGTGTGTGTGTGTGTGTGTGTGTGTGCCTGTGCGTACCTTCCATCACAGATAGGGCACCGGCACGTGGTGGATGCCACCCTGCAGGAGAAGGCGTGTTCTGTGGCGAGCCTGCTCATCTCCGTCACACACCGGGGCACAGTGACCTGCGTCAGGAAGGTGGGGGGAGGCAGCCTGGACCCAGAGAGCATATTCGAGATGACCGAGGTCAGTCAAGGTCTCGTGATGAGCGACCAAGCACTTTTTTCCCCCTCCTCACTATCTGCTCATGATGTAAAGCGCTGAGTCACTGTTTAGGGTTGAATCACCGTGTGTTGGTGTACAGCATGAGGTCATGGGTAAGGGCAGAGCCGTTTGTTTTGTTTTTTTAAACGAGGGTGTTTGTTTATGCAAATGCATGTGTGTGTGGAAGTGAGGTGGGCCTAGTGTGAAAACGAACACGGGGAAGAATTTACCTGAGTGTTGAGAGGTGATGTCATTTTTTGTCTTGCTCTTCATCATGGGTGTCGCCAGACCCATTTTACCCCAGTATTGAGCTCGCACACACTGAAATCTTTCTTGGAAAATCCCAAATGTCTATTTTAACGAATTTGGAGAGGCTTAGTTGATTTATAGTTGATTGAGCAGATTATTGAATATCCATCCGGATTACCATTTGCAGCATTTGAATCTATATTCAAACAGAAAATCATGGGCAATTATCAAAAAAATGGGATATTTAGGCTAATTACATTTGATTATTCATTAATGGAGATTGTGTATGCATAAACTGTCTTATATTCAAATATCAAAAATCAGAATTAGAATTGTGTATTATTGGACAAGTATGGTGACTCACAGACGGAATATGGTGCTTAGTATTCTCAGGTGTTGTTGAATTGTGGCTGGTTAGGAGTTTGTTTCAGATTCCCCAGATAAGACGGGAGCTGTGTTACCAGCGTGATTTGTCTTTCCACAGACAGGTAAACGGGTGGGCAAAGCACTTCACACTCCCCTCATGGAGCTGCTACAGAAAGAGGAAAGCCTCGGATCAAAGAGACAGAAAGTTGGCTTCCTCGGATAAAACTCTTCCCCCTCCATTCCCCCAGTCTGTGATTTTGTACCCATTTGTGTTTGTTTTTGTAATAAAGTTTGTCCACATAAGATTTGTCCTCATGTGTTTGTGCATGTAGGGATGTCCTGCCGAGAGAATGAAGTCATAGGAGGAGAAAATGAATAGTTCTATTTATGCCTTGCCGACTTGGGATTATGCAACTCTGGCTTTTGAAGGGCAGTTTAATGTTATGGTCAGTGGTTAGAAATCTAAGTGGTTTATCTAACCATTGTTTATCCACACATAAGCCTTACGATTGTGGGAAAAGGCCCAGTGCTGAATGTTACACCCCCCCCCTATCTGAATACATCTCAGTGTTATGTGTTATTCACCATGGGGAAAGTTGAGTTGGATGATTATAATATGAAATTACAGCTCACAATTTACTTTTTTTTTTCCTTTTAAAGAATTCTAATTTGATTCAAAGCAGTGTGCTGGGTTTCCAGCGAGCGCAGTAACCTGGGCCCTTAATTGCCTAACACCAGGAAATGAGTTGTCTGGAAAGGTTTGTTCCTGACATTAAAAAACTCTGCAGTGGAAAGATGGAAACTTCAAAAGACGGCAGGCCTGGAACTGGTTCCCTTAGCACACTTGACCACTGAAAGAGCTGCTTATTTAACAAGGAATGAATACACTCTCAAAAGGCTGTCAAGACAGAAAAACAAATTGAGTCACAAATTAGAGGTTAACATTTTCTACAATAATAATCGTAATTTATCACGATTATAACGACCATTGTGTTTACAGTTTAAAGCAAACAATAGAATTATATTTATAAAAACATATATTGTTCAAATTTGAAGCTGAAAGGAATAAAAGTCTGCAGAAAACACTGCCACTGTTGTCAAATTTCAACACACTTCATGCCCAACATACCCCTAATCATGCTTTGTAATAAAGGCCTCAGTTAAACTTCAAGGATCACTTTTCAAATAACAGAAGAGCACATGTGAAAATGGCCAAAGTGTTTAGACACCTCATCTCCTGAGCAGAGCACTGGTGCTGATGAGGAACGAGCAGCTGTACCGGTAACCTAGAGACAGGAAGGGCAGACCCTGTCTGGACGCCTCCACTCCACTCGGCTCCATCCCTCATCTCATCGTTGCCACGTGTCCCCTGTCCAGGGGCCAGCCGGAAACCTCAGAGGAGCAGATGCAGCGTTGGACAGGACTGGTAAACTCCCCTCCTAAACCCCTGGCTTTGGTACAGCCAGAGATGGTCCGGTCCAAGGCAAACAACTCGCATTAGAGAAAGTCAAACTGTTACAGCAGAGACAGCGACAAAGACAAAACAAACTCAAAATCAGCTGCACAAAGATTGCAATAGTGTTACAAAAAACAATTACAAATCTGTAACTCGTAAAACTGACAATAACAATCTATCTATGACTGCACTTGTTTGGTGGAACTTTATGTAACACACACATTTAATTTTGAAAAGCATGTATGCCTCTGTACTAGACGCAAAGCAGACACGTGTAATCTTGGTGTATTCAAGTCAGAAAAGAAAAAGGTGCCTCCAATGATACTTCCCTTACATCAAACACAGTGCATCCCCATAACATTTGCTTTATATGAAATGCTTTGTCATCCACCTGTTACATAAGCTTTTTTTGTATGAATTGTTTGTGAAATTTTCAAGAGAAAACATATGTCCATAAGTCCTCATACATATGGAATGAAAAGAATACAGGTATTTAGTTTGCAGAATGACGTACTTACATTGACTGTATATAAAAAGGGTACTAACGACAACAACAACAACCCTATCCCTTCAGAGAAACAATGACAAAACCAAGGGATGGAAAACAATATCAAAGCAAACAAACAACAAAAACTGTGATGAATATTATGCAAGTATTGACAGAGAGGTGGTGGTGATCCTAGGCAGGTGGTATTGGATACTAATAAGTGTGTATATGTATACATAAACACACACAAACACACAGAAAGTGAATCGATAAAGAAAAGAAAAATGAAGTTACATAAGCTTTTGATGCATGTGCTGGCATGACTGTATGTGTGTGTGTACCAAAGATGCAGAGCGTACTGTTCTAAAATCTAAAGTGTATGTGTATGTGTGTAGGTGTGTGAATGTGTATGTGTGTGTGTGTGAATGTGTGTGTGTGTGTGTGTCTAGGAAGGGCCCTGCCCCAGCAGAGGTTGAGACGGCGGGATTGCTCCACGCCTTCGGGCTCCTCTGACGTTGGCCGGCACATGTAGCCGAGCGGGCGGGCAGTTGTTTTCGATTACAGTATTTTTCCTCTGTGTGGGACAAGTGTGAGATAAATTGCCAAAGCTCTGCGGAGAGCACCTCATTCCCACAGCTGCAGCCATGGATCTCAGAGGTGCCTGCCTCCTGCTCGGAGTTCTACTTCTCTCCCACTTCTCATCCCAACAGATGATGTCAAAGAAGAAGCTGGTGAAGAAAGGTCAGACAATACAACTCTGCACAGTATGTAGGCTACACATAAGAGAGGGAATGTAGGAAATAAGCCTTTAGGGGAGCCTGATTCTTGACCTTTTATGTTTAATACAATGGACATGTTTGATGCAACAAAACTGCTTCATTTATCTTAACTGATGTTACTTGAGTGGTTAGAGTAGTTGTTGGTTGGTTTTCATTTAGCACGTTGCTCGTCCACATTTTGCACTTTTTAAAACAGGTTTACAAATACTTACTTAGAGTATAAATATTGAAAGTGCATTTCAATTAACATCTGAGATATCTGATATTCTGATATATTGTGTCAGTAAAGATCTGCAACATTTAAAATATCTTTGAGGTCTGTAAACCATTTTCAATCAACACATGGACAACACACCAGCCTGGGCTGGATGTTCCCACATTTTTTTTTTTTTTTTTTTTACAATCAATCATCTGTTTCATCTTAAATGTCCTTCTATCTTTTTGTTTCGTATCTGAGTAGAGACCCCAAAAGATGGAGCCATTGAAGAACTCAGAAAGCAAATCGATGACATTTTGAAGGAGGTGAATCTTCTGAAGGAGCAGCAGGCTTTGCAAACAGGTGCAGTGGGGGCTTTAATGGGTTCATTGTCCCTTCTGTGTATGACCACCAGAGAACATGGGAATGAAACTTATGTGGATCTGTGGAATCCCATTCTTGAAACCTGAAAATGGTCTTCTTATAACATTGTTGTTCCTTAACATCCTTTTTGATGCTTACAACTCATACAATGTTCAGCAACTGTTCCAAGTCTGTGGTGTGTTTTGCTTAATAAACGTCAGATTCACTTACATAAGGCCACATGGGCAACACATGTGGTCTTTGATCTAACCTACAACAGCAGGCCTTGTAATGATCCAAGGACAGCTCTTAGCCAACAAGATGGCAAACAGACACAGTGAGGTGTTATTAGAAGAGACATGTTGAGTGAATTTGACCGCAGACTTAAATATTTTTACCATCTTGTCTCAGTTTGTTTGAAGGGAACCAAGATTCAGGGGAAATGCTACCTGGCCGACCCCATGAAGAAGCGTTACCATGCAGCCAGCGAGGACTGCATCGCCAAGGGTGGCACGATCAGCACCCCACTCTCCCTCGATGAGAATGACAAGTTGTACGACTACATGCGCCAGACCATTGGGTCCGATGAAGAAATCTGGCTGGGCATCAACGACATGCTGACCGAGGGCGTCTGGGTCGACCAAACCGGGTCCACCCTGCGCTACAAGAACTGGGACACTTCCTTTAAGGGGGATCGCACCATGAATTGCGCAGTGCTCTCTGGGTCAATGAGTGGGAAGTGGCTGGACGAGAACTGCCGCGAAGAGCGGGCGTCCGTGTGCGAGTTCAACATAGTCTGATAATGTTAGAAGTTGCCCCGTAAAATAGTGCTTTATCGAGGCTTGAGACGCACACACACACCTTGCTTTTTCTTGCCTCTGTCTGTCAAATGCTACGTTATTGCACCTTGCTTCCATGACCATGTAATTATACCTTCTTCACTTTGGTATTTCAAAATGACACAGTGGTCTTTCAATGTGGAGATTTCCCATTTTGTTTTTCCACATAATTAGATAAGAATGAACTCCAAAAAGGCACACATGCAGTGAACGGGCTTTGTGGTGTAAAACAAAAAAGTGATAGGCCTAAATTTGACTGAACTAACCAATGTTTTGAACATAGATGTGAAATGTTCCGGTGGTTAAGTAGATGGGCTAGCATGCAGCAGCTTGAATAGTTGTGGGTTCAATTTCCGGCTTTCACCATTGTGCCCTTGAGCAAGGCACTTGACCCCTCAGTTCCTCTGGAGACATTAGCCCTTGTAATATAATTGACATAATGTAAGTCACTTTGAATAAACGTCTGCTAAATGATTAATGTAAATGTACATTGTAAGTGCATCAGTTCAGTCAAATCAAGAAGTCATGGCAAGTGCTTCCCTTTTCTCTGCAGCTCAGTCTGAATTTAATGATGCTTATTTCAGAATGCTAGTCTTCTTCTATTTTGTTTGTTTTTTAACAATGTCTTGTCTAGCCTGAACTAAACTGAATATGTACATTTTGCACTGTTGAAGATATATACGACTTTAATGAATAAACATTTGCTGGGCAAATCACCACTGGCTCAAATAGAGCAAAAGTTTGTTCAACACACTAACCTCAAAAAATACAAAGCACACCACACTTACTCCACATTCCAGGAAGACAACCAAGGCGTATCCAGCAGAGACACACAGATGCAGCCAAAATACAAACCAGACAATGAATTTGAGCAGCAAATTAGCACATTCAGGATACATTCCTAAATAATGAAATAATGAATCAAAATGACAATAACACTTAAATGCATCCACAAACAAAACCAATGAGTGTGATTGGGTAACTGGGAAGACCGATATAGAGTGGTAGTGAGTGTTAGTTTACCAGATTATATGAAGTTTGTCTACAGTCAGCGTTTTGTCTCGTACCATTTCCTCTGTCTTGCTACAAACTGACAAAAGAGAGGCAGATCGGATAAAACACCTATGAATTTATTCCTAAAACACCATAGAAATGTACAAAGCTATATACACAAATATTAAAACAGCATGTTGCCGATATACACATATAGTCACAAGCAACCACAGATCATGCCTAAAAACAACAAGAAAAATTGAATAATCCCATTTCCAGCAAAGATTATCTAAGAGTCAACAGTTCTCTGATGAGAAAATAGTGAGAATGCATGGCATGTTCCTGTTGGCTTGCCATCATAGACAAAAACATCTTTAAAAAGAATGTAAAACAAACATTTTAAAATACAATACAAAGACTCACAGATGGTAAAATCATTTGTACTCTTGAAACATTTTTTAAAATGGCATGGGTCACTGTCCTGGAAGCATCTGGAAATTGTGTCACTCTGGTGTGCTCTGGAACACCTGGAAGCGTGGAATCAGTGTGTACTCCAACACCCAGAAATACTGTGCACTCTAAATGTCTGGACGTAATGTGCACTCTACGACCAGGACACATGGAAATCGTGTGCATGCAAACACCTGGGAACAATGTGCACTGGATGTCAGGAAGTGGTGTGCATTCTGATGCCTGTTTGAGGCACAAATGAATCCCACGGACGCACAGGAATCCCTCCAGAGAGCCACGCTCAACTCCGTCTTCCTATACCCATGTCCTACCCATTCTGACTGAGGAGCATGACCCAACACCGATATTAAAGACAGCTGTCCATCTGGCAGCATAGTGCTTCCCTGTCCTGGTTCGTACTGTTCACATGGCATCTTCATCATCGTCATAATCATCATCATCCCACTCGTCATCCATGATGGGCGGAGGAAGGGGGTCGACATCGGACAAGCGGATGGGGTTGGAGTCTCCGGAGTTCTTGAAGGTGTACAGCTCGTTGTCCACCATGCGGCGGTCCTCAAAGCCCAGGCTGTTCAGTGGCCCCAGAGGCGTCCGCGGCCTCGGAGGCCCGAAGGAGTCGACGGGGTCCAAGAATGTGCTGAATTCCTCCTTCTTGTTGTTCTCGCCCGGCGCCTCGATGACGGGCGGCTTCACGTCCATGGGACCGGCGTAGGGGCGGTAGACTCCCGCCTCACCGCCATTGTAGCCAGGCTCCCCGATCAGGTGGCTGTATGCCATGGTGTCATCGATGGAGTCGTAGACATGGGCGCCGTTGTCTGGCTTGAAGGTAGAATCAACTGGGCGGAACACATGGCCTTTGGGGTTGTACATGGACACTCGCTTGGCCATTGTGTGCTTCTTTCTCTTCCTGAAATGTATACAAATGTATAAGACAACCCAACTATAACAAATATGAGTCGATATAAAAATACACTAGCACATAATAACACACACACACACGTTTTTGATCTGTTTTTGTACAGTAATGTAATGTTCATTCGATATTTGCTGTGTACTGTACTGATAAATTCATTATAGGCAAAGTTTCCTTAAAGAGAGTCAATCTGTCAATTAGATCAAAATGTAAATAATGTATAGGTGTTGTGCACTCACTTGGTCACCGCACAGACAATTGCTAACACTAAAAGCGTGAGGACCACGAGAGCTCCGACGACACCCAGAATGATTCCCAACAGCATTTCTGAAAACACAAATGATTACATTAACATTTAACGCAGGCACTTTTATAAACAGCAGCATACAGAACATGCACAATACGGTATGTATACATACATTATACAACCCCAAATCAAAAAAAGTTGGGATGTTGTGTAAAATGCAAATTAAAACAGAATGTGATAATCAGCAAATCTCGTAAACCCATATTTAGCTGCAAAAAGGACATAGACAACATATTAAATGTTGAAAATGACGAATTTGACTATTTCATGGAAAATATATGTTCAATTTGATGCCAGCAACATGTTTTAAAAAAAAAAGGTTGGGACAGGGGCATGTTTACCAGTGTGCTGCTTCACCTCTTCATTTTACAACATTCTGTAAATGTTTAGGGACGGAGGAGAATGGTTGCTAGTACTTACTGTTCTTCTTCTCCACCATCACCTTGCTGAGCGCACTGAAGCCACCGCTTTCGGGCTGACAGTTGGACATGTTCAGGTAGAAGCTTCCAGGTACACTGAGCTTGTCCTCCGCATCCTCGTCCTCACGTCGGCTTAGAATCTCCTCATCCGAACCAATCGTCTGGACCTTTGTATTCCGGAATCAACATAGTCAAGTCAGCATTGTACTAGTGCAGCAGATCCATCGTTATATTTCAAACTCAACATGGTCTGTATTATGGCCCTGCAGCAGATGCTCTTTACATTTCCGCCTTAATATAGTATTGGGGTGTCTGCAGGAATTCATTTCAGTGGATGCACACACAAACACACACATACATCCATATGAAGTGCCAAACTGGAAAATGAGAGAAGTTGAAGGGCCGTTTAGTGCTCGACTAATCCAGTCTTTCTTTTGCAGTAGAACTTTGTTCTCTTATGCAGCACTAAATAGCTATTCGACAAAGACTAAGGATGGCCAAGTCACGTGTGTGTATTCAGCTTGAACACGGCAGAAACATGGGTGAATAAAACTGTAAATGTGGAGATCGAGATACCAAAGGTCAGCATTTTAGCACATCAGCAGAAGCAGAGGTGTGCTTTTATCAACTAACTAGTTTTGGCATCATCTTCAAATTCATTTTGATGGCGTACAGCCGCGTGAAGAACAGCACAGCCATCCAGGATATGGACCATTAGTTTTTGTGTCCCGAGCAAGAGCATGCGGCAAAACTGAAACAAAAAGCTTTTACAGCAGTGACACTGCACACTATTTTTGCCAAAAATACATTGGCATGTTTGCAAGCTTTTTATCAGGGCTGCCCTTATCAGGGGACGTTTTGCATGCCTTTCCTTTAAGGAAGTTAGCGTAGCTCGTCAGTGTTAACTCAGTGCTTTAATGTGAGCTCAGGCTAGCGCTGAAGGAATGCCTCACCTTAATCATGGTGTGATGCTGCTGGCACTTGGGTTGGCTCACGTTGGTAAAGAGCAGGTCGGCACGGTACTGCGAGTGCAGCCAGACGATCCAGGAGACGGAGGAGAAGGGCTTCATGGCCCTGGGCCAACCAGGTGTGCCAAGGAGTACCGGAGTCTGGACCATAGGGTCTGGCTGCACGTGGTACACAATGCTCTCTGTGACGAGAGGATCACATTTTTAAATCATAAATTGGAAAAGATGTGACATTCCTTATTCTATTGGTTGTGGAGTTCAACCAGCGGCCAAACCTTTCACTCTGCCATACAAGTACTCACACCAACCAACCAACCAACCAACCGTTTTAGAACACACCAGGGTGCACAACAGCCACCACACAATTAACACTACACAACAAAAACAAAAACAACAACAACAACAATAACAATAACAACAACGGTTTCAGTGTTGTTATTGTCCATCAGTTTCAGCTAAGTTGTTATTGTCAGTCAAACCCCTCAGCTGAGCTTTGCAGAATATTAGGCTTTCATAGCCACATTTCCACTAGATTGATACAACCTCTAAATCTTAGCACTGACGTAATTAACAGTATAGGTCTGTATGAATGACTAGAGCCAGCTGGGTCTCCACTGCACGTTACAGCTAAACAATGCCCTCTTGTGGAGTAAATAGGTCTTTACTGGACACATTACTGGACACTGGATTACTGGACACTCGTCCATTACTATGTCGACTACTGTGATACAGATTAGCAAAAATGGAAAACATGCATAGCAATATGATATTCTGTCCCATAGCACTAAAACACTACTACAACTACTACAACAACTAACACACTAATAACCAGCACCACCACTACTGCTACTACACTGATAACATGTAATGATGACCTACTGTGACTGACACGTGTCACATACCTCCAATCTCAGGTCCAAAAGAAATGTTGAAAAGGGGCGTTTGTCCCGTGCGCAGGTTCCTGGCACTGGCAGCCGAGGCCGTGATGGTGACGTTGTTTTGGATCTGGACCTTGCGGATGACGCCGCCCGAGCAGAACTGCCCGACGGGGGTGCCGTCGCTCTCGGCCACGTCCAGAGAGAAACTGCCACCGCACTCCTCCCCTGGCAGAGACTGGCGCAGGGTGCCCGTGGGCGACTGGAGGATCACAGTGCCGTGCTCAGGCACGCGGAGGTTCCAGATGGCATTGTGGATGGGCGCAGGTAGGCATTTCTCCAGAGTGGGCATGGTGATGGGGGTCTGTCTCACTGGGCATGCGGCCAGGCTTTCGCATTCTAAAGAGACAAACAAAGAGAAGAGACAAAGTAAGGACCAGGCAAAAAGGCAAAGGCTAAAGTCTAATTTAATAACAACACAAATACAGTACAGGTCTAAAGGGTTAATTTAACAACTATCCAAAATCTATCTGCATGGGCAACATCCTAAAAATGAACACCAATAGGCGAGTTGAATATTCCCACAAGGATCAGGCAAAAGGCAAAGGCTAAAGTCTAATTAATAAAAATACAAAGTCTAAAGGGTTAAAGGTGCTCTAAGCGATGCCACGCGTTTTTTAGGCTATTTCATTTTTGTCACTTAGGGCAAACATCACCTCATCATTCGCTAGCTGCCTGTGTCCTGAATACACTGTGAAAAAACATGATCTCTGTGGACAGCCCAGGCTCCAAAAACAGCAATAAATAAACCTGGGCAAACCTAGCCCATAAAAACACAACAAACTGTTCCAGCAAATTACAGATGAGATGCACATTTAGGAGAGTTTCAGATTTTCACTTTGCCCATCATTCACATTAGGTGTGCTGTTATGTGCCTTGAAGTCACAACATCTTGTTAGTCTATCTCTGTCAAGAAATTGAGGATAATTTTGACTTGGATTCCTTGCTAAGAGGTGATGCTATAACTCCCTATTAGAGTTACATTTCAAAGGAAAACATAACACCAACGTATGTAAATGGAAACCTTTGTAGTACCCAATTCTCATTCTCTTTTTTTCTGTGGTTGCATAGATTTGCTGACAAAAGCAACAGCGAGGGTCAAACCAAGTCCGAGAGATAGTGTTTCCCAGGGTGATTTACTACATTTTGTCTGAAGTATTTACTATACTTCAAACAAAAGCATTGGATGATCAAAAGAAAGCAATTTTCTACCCCTCCACATATCAGCAGAATAACAAGAAAAGATGGGACCAGATTTGAATGAACAGTTAGCCTACCTATGGTTTTGGTAACAGTGAGAAGTAGGTCTTCACTGGGGCAATCCAGGAAGGAGAGGGAGGAGGTGGATCCTGGGGGTACAGTGATTTTCTCTTGGAGAGCACCGTCCACTTTCATTTCACAGTAAGACGCAGGGTTGGAGCTCTCAATGTTCAGAGTGATTCCGGCCTCTTTCTGCATAGTAACAGCGCAAATATCTGAAAAAAGAAGGCCATATTTATATAGCTTTGTGTTAAACCATTAACAGATTTGTGTGCTGTACACACAAACAATCTAACAGCAGGATGTTGTACACAAACAATCTAACCACAGGATGTGCAGGAAGCCGGCTCTATCAGATAAAAATCTGACATATGCTCATTGCAAGAGAAGAAGATGGTAACAACACTGCCACACAAAGTCCATAGATTCACAGGCTACTTCCACTAGATACAGTGTGTGATACACACTGAACTATCATCACATTGTTATTTTAATCAGGGCAGCAGTTTCCAGATTACATTATGTGCTTACATAACTGCAAAAGGGTTCTCGACTGTTGTAGAAAGAAATGGCTGATCTTTAATGCAATATCTACACTGTCCATTATCAGCAACCATTCATCCAATGACACCATTTTAAAAGTCTAACTGAGAAAACATTGGAGAACCTTGTCACAATTATGTAAGCACATAATGTAATCTGAAAACTGCTGCCCTCATTAAAAAAAAACAATGCAACTGATCTCAGCTGGTATTCTGTCTATTCACCTTATTCCGCGCGCAAACATGGGGGCGCTAGCTTTGCCCACATTGTCTCCGAACTTCCGATTGAGCAGTACATCCATTGCGATACATTGAGATAGCAGAGCTCTATCGAGATGACTGGCATCATATATTATGGGTCATCCTAAAGTTAGGAATGTTTATTTAGGATTTTGGTGACTTTTCTGTTATACAGCTTTCCTATCTGAAGTTAGGAAAAAACTGACTGTGGAGCGGCTGTTCTGTCTCTATCCTCTTCTGCCGTGTTATCCCAATGAAGCTAACTAGACGTAGCTAGCCGACCGGAAGTTTAAAGACAACGTGGAATTTAAAAAAATGGGCGGGGTCTAAATAAGGTGAATACAGTAATGGAGTGGAATGAAAATTTCTAAGTGACCCCAAACTTTTGACCTGGTAGTGTATGAACATTACATTAGTTAAACATTATAGATGAAAATACTACAATAAGCATAACAGTAAAAGTAGTAATAATAACAACAACAACATCATGGAAGTGTAAACAAATGAAGTTTCAAATAAAGCATGGAGACGTATAGAAAAGGTTTGCATACGTGGCACGCCGCCGCGCAGCGCCGACACCCTGAAGTGGAGGGTGAGCCCTGTTGGACTGGGCGTCCTCCCCGAGTCGCAGTTCTGCAGGAGGAGGCTAAAGCTGCCCTGCTCTCCGGTCAGCTGGTCCTCCGTCAGGCTCTTGACCACGGGCGGTTTGCCCTCCTGCTCATAACGCACCTCCACCGCCTTGGAGCCGCACTTGGGCTCCGTTAAGGCCAGGAAGGAGACGGTGACATCGTGCTTGGGCAGCACCACAAAGTCCCACTGCATCGTCTCGTCCCTGGGCAGGCCGGTGAGGTAGTTGGCAGAGAAGAAGTCGGAGTAGGACTGACCCTGGGGCAACTTGGACTGCACTATGGCCAGCACTGCAGAGGACAGAGAGGGGTGGGTGGGTGGTTGGGGGGGGGGGGTAAATAAGGTGACTGCAAAACTGAACAAGATGGTTATGGTTATGGAATTGAATTATTCCATACAATTACAATTATACAATTATTCATTGTACCAAAGAATCTAAGGAAAAAGTTGCAAACATACTTTTAGTTTCGGGCCCAACGGAAACTTTGATAGCGGACATGTCCAGCTTCTGGTTCTTTGGAACATCCAGGGCCAACCTTCCTTTGTACAGAACTTGAATTTGACTTATAGAGCCGTTTTTGCAGAAGGTACCGATAGTGGCGAGTCCAAATCGTTGGTATGTGATGATGCTGTAGGTGTGTTCATCGGGGCAGGTGTCTGAGGGAACGATCTGCTTCATACCAAGACTTGGGAAGTCCAGCTGGAATGTCCGGGAAGGCGGGACCTTTAGGTCCCATGTGAAGGTCCGCTGGAAGTCTGGGAAGAGGCTGGAGTCGGCAAACATTTCTTTCTTGCCACTGGCGTCCTGTGAGAAATCTAAGAAATGTAATTTTTAGTATCAAGTTCTCACAAGTGAAATGAAGACTCATCTAATTTACATTTGCATTTATCCAAAGGGACTTGCAGCAATGGAATAACATTTAAGCATTTTAACATTTAAACTTTTAAACTATAGAGTGCTGCAGCATTTATTCATCTAGCAGACGTTTTTATCCAAAGTGATTTACTATGTCAATTCTATTTCAAGGGCCAGTTTCCCCAGAGCAGCTCTGGGTTAAAGGTGCTCTAAGCGATGCTGGGTAACGTCACTTCTGTTGACTTTCAAACAAAACAGAGAGCTAGCTCGCTACTTCCTCCCCCTCCCTCCCGCGCTGCTCCCGTGCAATTGAAACTCCTAAATGCGCATCTCGTCTGTGATTTGCTGGAAAAGTTTGTTATGTTTTTATCGGCTAGGTTTGCCCAGGTTGTTTTTGTTGCCGTTTTTGGAGCCTGGGCTGTCCACAGAGATTGTGTTTTTTTACAGTGTATTCAGGACACAGACAGCTACCGGTTGGTTAGGTGTGCAACCACTAACCACCGACTTTTACAGATAGTTTGGTTTCAGCATTACACATGCTCAATTGCTGGGGATTGATTGCATAATTGGACATAACTGATCATAGCATCTAAACTAAATTCGGGGTTCCCACTCTAGGTCAAATGTAAAATTCCATGAAATTCCAAATTCATGGAAAAATGAATTTCATGACTTACTATAATGAATGGTACAATATACCGATCAAATGACTTCAGAGCAGCCGCATAGTGTTCAAGAATCTTTTACTTTTTTAGAGCGGGAGATGAATAAATAGGCATTGAATAAACAAAGTTGCGCAACTCAAGCAAGCAGTAAAGCTAATAACCAGATATACACCAGTTCTCCGTGGATATATTTGTATTAATGTATTTTGGCAAGTAAATGTTAAACTGTTGCAACGAAATTCCCTGACTTTCCCTAAAAATTATAAAATTCCCGGACTTTCCATGTTTGGAATAGACTTTCCAAAATTCCATGATATTGTAGAAATTCCATGACCCGTGGGAACCCTGCAAATTTACATTTCTCTCAGCAGTGTCTTGTGATAATCCACAAAGAGTAGGCTTTGAAGGCACATTTGCCACAGAATGTTTTGTAGGTAGCTAGATTTTATAAGATTCTCACATTAATTACGATGACACTGCTGTGCGGGAACAGCTTTTAAATAACCAAATATATTTCCTAAGCATACTTTTTTCAGTTCCAACTATGCTGTTGTTTGTGTTTACAACAACAGATAGTTTGTACATTTTAGATGAAAAGCCATTACTGTTGCTTTAATGTTCTTATTGGAGTCTTCTCTGTGTCACAAATGCTAATGCCAATAGCTAATATGCTAATGGCAATGCTCACCGAAACCTTTTGACTTTAAGTCATTTAGTTTGTAAGTTTTAGCATGCTGCTAACTGCTGTTTACTTTGTCTGTATAAAGAGTTTTATCTTCGAGATTGATTTTGTTGTGATAAGAACAAAGTTGTTCATTTGCATGCATGAGTATTGAACTTAATTTGCGCTGCGGTGTTGATGATGGTGAACACTGAGCTGTACTGTGATTCGGCCGTGTTGCAAGATTGTTCTGACTCATGATGTGCACGAAGGGGAGAGGCGGGTCTGTTGTGTGTGTGAGACAAGACGACAAGTACCCCGGCTGTGTCAGTTTTCTGCTGCTGCATGTAACGAAAGAAGACCATATCTACATGAAATGTAACAAAATAGAAACCTAATGTGGCGGTCACACTAAGTTCACAGATTTTATTTGAGGGGACACTTGTTTTCAAGGCTGGAAGTTCAACATGTATATTAGCTTACTGTGATTGAAATAAAAATATAATTCATATCAATGGAATTATCACCTAATGTCATTATAACACACACACATGATCTCCAGGAAAGAACAGTTTATGTTTAATTTAGGCCATCTAATATTGTGCTGTTCACATAATAAGTAATTGCATAACAAATCGCAATCGCAATATTGGTAAAAAAAAAAGAATCACAATTCAATTATTTTCCAAAATCGTTCAGCCCTAGTTGGAGTCCTCTCTGTGTCACCAATGCTAATGCTACAGGAAATGCTAACAGGCAAGCTCACCGAAATCCCTATTGATCTCCACTGTGTAGATGTTTTCAGGCTTTTCACAGGTGAACTGGATGGTGGTGTTGAGCGACTCCCGCAGGGTCAGATCTGATTGACAGGTGGGGTTGGGCCCCGCGCCCAGACACACACTGCACTCGGGCCCATCAGCCTTCCTTCTCAAGATCACAGAAGTGTCCTGGTCAGGGGTCACGGCCATCGTTCGGCCCTCTGAAGAGGTCAAAATTCAGAGGAGAGGGGGTGGGTGGGTGGAGAAAGATAGAAAGAGTAATTGTTGTTATTTTGACAAAGATGGTTTAAAGGAGCCATGACAAACTTTTCAACTAACATTCACTGAGATGCTTTTGTAAGTTTTTTTATTGAGAAAAATGCTTTGGCTGTTTTTTTCCTACAGGAAAAAAATAGGCTTGCTTTGCAGCAGAGCTTTAATTTTGATTTTAAATGTCATATTCATAACTGGCATCACTCTGATTAGTCAGCATATTTAGCCATCTTCAGCTGGCTAACAGAGGAGTGAGCATAATAAATAAGAGCAGTTGTGATGCAATAATAACACACTTTTCTAATTGGCCCGTGCTCTATGACCATTATGTTGTTATGGCCACTACAGGCAGAGAAGGGAACAGTCAAATTTGAAAAGTCCGGTACATTCCTTAGTCACATCGACATTTTTCAAAGCCAGCAATAAAACTTGTCTCCTGCAACCTGTAATACCCCGTAATACCCAGAAAGCATCACTGAACTGCTGCACATTTATAGTAGTTCCTTATGCTATGCTACATAGGCTAAAGGTCATATATTGCATATGTGTCATGGTCCGTTAGTTCACTCTTTGTAACTAGTTTTGCATGTGCATATGCAAAGAGTTCAGAAGGGAGAGAGAGGGGGAGGGAGAGAGAGAGAGAGAGAGAGAGAGAGAGAGAGAGAGAGAGAGGGGGAATGAATAGTATAGGTGGGAGCGAAGGAGAAAATTGTTGTATTCCTCTAACTTTCATTGTAATTCCTACATAGTATTTCCTCATCCTAGATTATATCCCAAGTATTTTATATGTCATACAGTCATTTGGCTCAATGTTTGAACTATAGTGTAAATGTGTAAAGTTAATAAAGAGGCTGATGTGAACTTACTCTTTACGGGCTTAGGCTTAGGAGCCACATTAAACACAATGGGAGGCACCCCTGCCTGTTTCGGAACCACCATGGACACAGAGGCCTTGCTGGGCAGTTCTAGATTGGTCAGGGTTCCACTCCTACAGTAGTTCTGGGTCAGAACCACTCCCTGAGCATCGGTTCTACTCACAGAGTAAAGGTACCCATCTGAACAGACCTCTGATTCAGGAACTTCTTTCAGGCCCTCCCCTGAGAAATCCAAATTCAACAACGTCCCATCGGGACCACCTATCGTCCACAGGAAGCTTCTGTGGAAATCCGTGAAGAGAGACACCTGAACCTTTCCTGCCTCAGGGCTGCAGGCATCAGTAGTGCATTCTGGGTAGGGAGACAAAAAATGTTCCATCATGTAAACAGTCAATAAACAGAAGACATGCAGTGTGTATGGTGCACTGAATAGTCTTAGGTGAGGAAATAAAAGCACTAGTGCTAGATCTCCAATAAGAAAACGAATTCTAGACAATTAATACAAAACTCAATATTCTCGACTATTCCATACATGATGTTCCTCTGTGTGTTTTATGACATTTCTCTCTGGCAGAGGTGGGAAGCCCAGCTTCAGAAAGTAAACGTCCTACCATGTACTGGTTGTACTTGTGCACCTAAAACAAGGGATTTCACTAATTAGCTCCTGGCAGCAGTTGAGCTAATGAGAATCAGCCAGTTTAGAGAATCGTTGGAGCAAATATGTGGTAGGTCTTTTACTTTCTCAAGCAGGGTTTCCCATCTCTGCCCTCTGTACTATGAGGTTAATAGCTCACCTATCTTGCCCTCCGTCTTCACTTTATAAACGTCTTGAGGCTGGGTACAGTTGAACAGGACAGTGGCTTCCACAGGTTTGGACAGGACAAACTCTGTGAGGTTGCAGAGGGGAGTCTCCCCATCATCCACACAAGCATCACAGCCTGCTGCGTCGGTGTCTTTAGTGATGGTGATGGTCGAGTCCTGGTCGGGCTTCACGGGGATGGTTACGTACTCTGTGGAGTTGTTTCAAACATGGTACATCAGTCACATTAGGTTATAGAGGACTTCATAAACATGTTTAGAAAGTGCTCGTTCTCCCCAGCATTGTAAGACAAGACATCCAGCTTTGCCAGCTTAGCTACAGTATCACTGTGCTTAGGACTAGGGATGCACCGATTGTGAAATTCTGGGTCGATACCAATACCGATGTATAAAATAACAATTTGGCCGACACCAATATTTTTTTCTTTGTTTGTTTATTTTGTTTTTGTTGTTAATCATACCCTTAGAGTGGAAACAAAAATATTTATAAAAGAAAATAACTGAACCATTTTCAAGTCTTTCAGGCCTTCATAGCACAACATTTACCAAGTGCAGAATCGATGCAACATAACAGATAAACATCACCAATGGCAATTGGTAAATGTCATATAAATTTGCCGATAGGCGAGATCAGTCAATGAGGCCGATGTTGGCCGATATATTGGTACATCCCTACTTAGGACAGAAGCTGGAAGTAATAAGACACTACAGAGTCAGGCCATGGAGGAACACTGGGTGGTCACTTACTTCCCCAAACTAACTAATACCTATGACATTTATTTGGGTGAATGGATAAATAGGGCCGGAAATCAGAATCTTTAAAGGTGATGATGATACATGGCAACATTCTGAACAATGTTTCTGGGCAATAACATGACAAGTTTCAATTGTTCTGATTGGATAATGGTGACAAGTTGCCTACTTATGATTTAAGATCTAATTTAAGAAAATTTTCACTTAATATCAGTAGGAAAGTGTCCAAACAGCAAACAACATTGGTCAGTAACATTGCCTGCCAACATTGTCCCTGTATATCTCGTTAACAAAATAAGAGTATAAAGTATAGACAGGCATGACGGGAACTTATCATTCTGTATGTGAATGATCCAGCATTTTTATCCACATGCATACACCAAGAACAAGAACAGATATACAAGTTAGGGGGAAAAAAATACTCTTTCAAGCACTTCACACGAGAACACTTCAAACAAGAACATCAAACAAAAAACCTTCACTTTTGGCATCACTTGGGAAGGTCAAAAAAGAGAGTAAACACTGCCATGGGTGACATCAGGTGCACACCCAGAGGCAACAAATGGACTGTCAGCCTGCTTGCCTATCGGATCACACAAAGCGCAAAGTCAAACCAATGTGAGTGCAGAAGCAGTTCAGTTGGGATTGCTTACCTGGCTTTTAGAAAAATGCTTGCTTCAGTGAAACACTGCAGTGCAGTGGTGGTAAACTTTATACCAAACAGATGTATGGAGGAAGGGCACTGCTCAAATGTTCATACATTAATTTTAAGCCAAGCTGAGCCTTATCTTTGTACAAAATGTCAGTGATTTGCATTCACATTTACCATTTACATTTATTCATTTAGCAGACACTTTTAATCCAAAGTGACTTCTGTCAATTCTATTACAAGGGATTACATTGTCCCCGGAGCAACTTGGGGTTGTGCCTTGCTCAAGGGCACAACGGTGGAAGCCGGGAATTGAACCCACAACTTTTCAGGTATAGGGTTGGGCAGTAACAAGTTACATGTAACGAAATTACATAATTTAATTACAAAATAAATGTAACTTTTATCCATTTAAAATTGCCTACTATCCCAAGTTTGATTATTGGCAGACAGAGAAAGGACACATGCACATACACATAAACACTTAAACAAACCAAGAGAACACAATCCTGCAAGACTAGGATACCCACCTCCTTAATCAATAACTGTATTACATATTTGGGGCTGTGTAGGCCTATATATCCATCAATGCATTAACAGTAATTTCTCTTTAATTTTAAATGGCAAAGTTTGATTTATAAGCAATCATAGCTATGGAAAGATTTGTGTGATCATGATTTTAAAAACAGGCTCTTAGCAGTATTTTTGTCTTTAAATCTGTGGCTGTGTCCAAAAAGGAAGACAGCTACCTGCTGCATCACTGCCTTCAACTGTGTAATGAGGCACTCATGCAGCAAGGTAGCATCTATGAACTTTGTTTCAAACAAGCTAGCAAGATATAGCAACACAGAACGCCGTTGTCAGGATAGCTGGTTTCTAAAGGTGCAGTCAGTGATCGGTTTGCAATTTCAAGCCCATAACATTTTTTCGTCACATTCAGCAATCAACTCACAACCTGCTAGCTGCCCATTCCATGAGTCTCTATAGGCAGCCCAGTCTCCGAAAACTGGACAAAGTGGGGGCAGCCTGTCCCCCAAACCAAAACGAAACCCTGTGTGAAGTGTCTCTGGGAAAACTGAAGGGAGGGGTGAGGTAACTTACCTCCCTGGTGTGTTTTGTTTGGTCCTTGGTTAAAATATAATGTTATTTGTTTTGGAAAAAAGCATCTGCTAATAAATTTAAATATAGACAACAAAAACAAATGTGACTTCCTTTGCCATCGCACACTGACACATTTAATGTGTGTGAGTTGAAGCAGAGACATGCTATACAATAATTGGTTGAAGGCAGCACAAAGTACACATGTAGGCTACGCTGTCTTCAATTCGGCAAAACAAATGTATCTTAGAAGGCATAATTTTATAGAAATATTTGATTCAGACATGCCTCAATGCCTCACTGCCATCGAATGCTGTGTTAGATTGCAGGATTTCTTTCCATTTTGGACACAGCCTTTATGGTCTCACAGTAGGAAGGATTTTAAAATGAGTTTGACAGCAGTCAGTGTTGAGTATTGCGGGTTAACACTGCCAGGTTTAAACATTTCACATTAAAGTAATTGAAATAGTACACTACTATTACTGCACTTTTTAATACGGTAACTTGTAATTGTAACCTATTACATTTCAAAACTGTAAAAAAAAACACCTTCCCAACACTGTTTTCAGGCTACTGCCTGCTAGCCCAGCTCCATCACAGATGCAGTGAAGTTGTACTAAAAAGCTATTTCAGAAATAAGTGACATAAGTGTATTGTTACTGTCTGTACTTTCATCAGTCCAGTTAACCGGCGACCTGCAACATTTAACTTAACAACAAACTTAACACTGATAGAAAGAAATGTTGAACTGCTTCAAGTGTGTACAAATATTAGAAGCTAAGTGGCCTTCTAATGCATTTTGATAAGACATTCTTTCAAGTCATGCTGTATAAATTATGTTTCATAAGTGTGGAGCAATCCAAACTTCAGCAGAACTCAACAGGAAACAGCCTGAGCTCACTTTGCCTTACTTCAAATATTTCAATATGACCCAACACAGCCTCCTCAGCGAGGATGCATCGACTTACATGCCTGAACTTGAGAAGAATTGATTGCACAAACGCATGCTCTCCTTGTTTTCAACTACCTCAAGGGAAGACTTACTTCAGACATAGCGCAAAGCAGTAATGTATAGGGGTATATATACACCAATGGAAAACAAACTGCATTATAATGATGACTAGGTCCAATTGAACGTATTGTATATCGGCAAAAAGGACAAAGCCAAACATACTGTAAACCTGACAGTGGCCTTTCGTAGCTAAACTACAACACAACAAGTTAATCTTCTAATACACAAACAGAGACAAATAAACATAAACACACAAACACTCTCCCTCCTACCCAGACAAGCATTATTTAAAAAGTGCCTGTTGTGAATAAAGAAATGAATGAGCCACAGTTTTATCAACCTCACAGTTTGGTAACTGGGCACACCTGTCTGAGTAATATGTTCCAGACACAACCCCTTGTGTCCAGTCTGTTATTTCACATTGGGTAATAGTACATAACTCATCACTATAATCATCATCATCATTATCCATATTCTTCATCATCCCCTTTATTATCATGACCAACACCAGCAGCAGCAGTAACTCAGAGAAGCTAATATTGAGACAGCTGGACATGTCTGTCATCTCATCCCTTTTGATATCACTTTTACTAATAACTATGACAATGATGATAATGATGATGATGATGACAATGGCCCTCTCTCTCCCCAAGGCTATAAGAAGACTGCTATAAAAGTAAACAGAGAACTGATGGACCAATCAACAAATAGTAATACTATAGTAATCACTTTCAAAACCTGATGGCAAGACCGCACCCCAAAACAACAGTATCGAACACAACAGCTCAGACATCGGGATCACCACACAATGTAATTACAAAGATCATGTTGTCATGCAATAGAGCTTGTCTGAGATGATGCACAAATGTATCTCTGTTTCTTATTAGACATTTTCTCTAAGGGACACTGCCAGCAGTGATGACATAACTAGCTGAAAATGTCAAAGAACTTTGAATTCCTTGTGGTGAGAAAGACCCCCCTTGGAGATAACCCGGAAAGTGAGAGAAACCATGAGATCTAGATCAAGACACCCGACTAAGCCCTTATTGTGGTGGGCCTGGCCATAATCATGTACTTGACTTAAAATCCAGAAAGGGAATCCTTCAGTTCTTAAGCCAGAACACAACACCCACTCACAATAAAAGACATGTACACATCAACCCTTTGTTTCCTCCCATTAGCAGTCATCAGGGAGGAATTCACAATATTACCTCCAGAGTTATAATATTCACAATACAGAGTTCACAATATTACCTCCAACATAGCATGGAGAGAAAGCTAGCATGCCAGAAGATGTCAAGGGAGGTGAGAGCCTCTATATATTATTTGCAAGGCTTTGACAGTTAAAACCACTAGTCATCAGTTACCAGACAACTGACATAGTTTAACTCCCATTTCAGCCACTAGAATTCTTGTCTGTTTTTCCTAAACCTGCCAGACAGACTGACTAGCAAAACATCTCATCTGATGTATCAGGACAAACACAGGGGATACATTAAATCGACATGAAAACGATGACTCAATGTGAGAATGTGCCATATACAAACAAGTGGTTTGGTGAGGTTTAGTGACACTCGGGGGAGCTGCAAGTACAATGGCCTCGATTTATGTGGTGGCAGATTGTTGCTTAATGATTAATGGAGCTCTGATCCCATGGAATCATTTTCTGCTCCCATAAACGCAGAGTTAATGCAAGAATACTGGGTCAGGTTAAATCAGTAGGCTATGAAAAGATTTGACTTGACTTCTGTTCAAATATCAATGCACTTCAATTGCAGGCAACAAAAAAGTGAAAATGGGAGACCCACCTCAGTGGCTTTCAATGGCACGACAAATGACAAAACAAGTCAAAGCAAAAGAAAAAACGTTACTGTTTGTCACTTGAATGCAACGTTAACAGCACAGCAAACTAAGTTAATTGTTAGATTTTCAGTTAAACACACGCAACCACATGACCATGTAAGAATAGACTTTTTGCGCACTAAACTAACATTTGAGAGAAAATTCACGTTCTGAAATACAGTATGTGGCTCAGCTGACGTTGGTATCTCACCTGACATTAACGAAGCCTGTATCAGAAGTAGCAGTCCAATGAGGAGTTCAACCCACACGACGGAGAAGGAACGCATGTTGGAGAAGAAAATGTCGGAGCTCCAAATATCAGCTCAGAAGATTATGAAGAACTCCAATATAACACTAAAACTAAAGCAGCATACATACTGCAGGACGCCACGCTTGAGTGACTTCTATAGCAGTGTCACCATACTTCCTGATATTACCTGTTTCTCTAGAGGAAGGAAGGGCGTGTACTCCTTCCTACCTGTCGAAACTTGACACAACTAGCCATTAAAAGACTGGCTCCATATGTTGTCTACTTTTCAGTTGTGCGTAAACTCAAACGAATCGCCTGAGAGTCCGCCACGACTGAACTGAACCCATGTGGTGGAGTAGAGCACTAACTCGAATAATTTATAAAGCGTCTAAAATATCAGATTGTTCTCTAGCTGCGCGTCCTTGGGCATCCCCACCAGCGGTTCTGCAATCAGACGCAAGGTGTGCATGGTTCGCATTTTTGAAAATCAACAAAAACAAATATATCTGAATACCATCGAATAGTGAGCTATTAATTCTTTTCCTGTCCTGTTTTGAGACTGAATAACTAGAGAGTATTGGCGTTGTCATGCATGATGATAGTCTGAGAGTTTCGTTGAGAGTGGGGGGGCTTGCATCTAGTCCTGGTTTTGTCTTGACGGCCCATGTCAATCCTTGAGAGTACTATGGAGTTTTCCCCCTTGTCTCCACAAGCCTATTAACAACAACATTCCTGAGACTGAATCGCAAACCCCCCAGGCGACGTGTTGCGATGTATGACAACTCCTACGCCACCACGCACAGTGATATCACAAAAAGCCTATATTTGCGGCAGACCTATATACAGTGGCACCCACGTAGGCCTATTTATTTGTCTCATATGCCACGAAGATCATTCAGTAGGCTAACCTATATGCTACACGAATAGCCCACAAACAAACACCTTAAATAGGCTACTACACATAACATGTTTTGTGTTTGATACATTTTCTTTAATTTCACATTGACTTTTTTCAGATTTAACAAAGGCCCGAATAAAACATAGCATAATCGAACATGTATAGCCCACTACAGCCTACAAGCTGTCAAAAACTTTATAGAGATCTGGCACTTTCACAATTTTGGCACAAGATTTGACCACACGGTGGCAGCAGAGCATTACATAAATGTAAGCCAGTGGCCCAGTGAATCCCATAAGTTGGAAATACTGTCAAACCTGAGCAGACATTAAGAAAACATATAATGTGTTCACAAATTGAGAGCATAGCACAGGTTTAGAAATAGTCTGTGTGGAAATGTTTACTCAGATGCCTACACAGGTATAACTTAATCTGAAATGGATCATTTTTTAGTTTGGATATTATTGTTACAATTTGGACAATGACGATGAGCGCAGGGACGAAAAAACAAGACTTGTCAAGTGTAGCCAGGTGGTCAAAATCCTCATTCAGTCATTTAGCTATGGGGGGTTCCCAAAAAAACAGCTAGGGGTAAAAAGACCCCCACTGTGCTTAAAGCCCTCCCCAAGCCCCCCCCCCCAGAGAGAGAGCGAGAGAGAGAGAGAGAGACATCCAGCCTTGGCTCCCCTTATAGCCCAGACTGACAGCCGTCTGTAGTTGGCTCAAATTAGACTTTACTCAGATGCACTGAAGACAGGACATGACTACTGAGCCAAGTTTCGGTGAGGAAAAATCAATAAGATATTTATTACTGTTCAAAATGGTGTGTGTAGCCCTTGAATCACACTTAATTCAACTGTTAACATTAAACTGGTGAATATTTTTGCATGAATGTGTTTGAAGTGTGAAGCTATAACAATGGCAATATACTATCCGTAAGGAACCATGGCCTGAGGCAATGTACTTTATATTGCTGCCATATTCAGCCATAGTTATTCTCACACAATTATGGAATCTTGAAGGTCATCAAAAAATAAAGTTTTATCTTGAATCATACTCACAACCAACAAGGTACAAACTCCACTGCTTTCAGCCCCCTTCATGGATATTCTGGTTTACTTGGATACTTTGAGCAGCCATCTTTATTGTGTGCCCTGACAGAGCCATGTGTGAATTGCAGTGGGGGGGTGTATGGAGGTGGCCAGGCCTGCCGGGCTATGGGAAAGCTCTACCACGACAGCTGTTTCATCTGCAGCGTCTGCGGTGAGTGGACATTTTTTTACCACTAAAGGAAGGAACACTATGACATTTTAAGTTGTTAAGGGGGCATGGGCAAATATATAATAATAATAATCATAATAATAATAATCATAATAATAATAAAAAAAATACATTTATTTTATATAAATGCTTTTCTAGACACCCAAAGATGCTTTACCGTTTTACAAAAAAACAGAAAAGGTACATGGTACCTTAAGTAAACAGAAAATATGTTTTTATGTGTTTTTTGTGCTCACCAGAAAGTTTTGTGTGCGCACCAGAAAGTTTTGCATGCAGTAATAGGGGGTTTCGTAATTTCGGAAAAGTGATCAAGAATACTACCACTAAAACATAACACATTTTGAGAAAACTGGTCAAGACATTTTGCTTTTTAAATCTGAGACAAACAGTCCAACATTTGTTGTTACAGTTGTCTCTCCCTTTCTTTGTCATTCCGTTAAGACCAAAGACTGCAAGAACAGTCTTTCTACAGTGTGTCTGGTAAACTGTTCTGCGAAGATCACTTCAAGGTAGGTAAGCTATACTCTCTGGATATCTTGGAAGGAAACTCTGATGATGTAAACAGATATTTTCATACGATCTGCGTTTTCTCAGCACTCTGAGGCCCATCCTTCTACACAAACTTGTGACTCATGTGGCTTTCTCATCAAGGATACGGTGAGTCTCTGTAACAGATTTACACATGGATTAAGAGTGTTGGTCTTACATTTTGTATACTTTAGCAAAGGGATTTACAGAACATTTTAATTGAAACATTAATCTGTAATAGGAACATTAACACCTGTAGTGAGAGGCAGTGAAGGCAGTGAGATGTTATTTGGCAAAAACCTTTCAAACGGGCCTGGACCCTTGGCTGCTTGCTGTAACAGTGTGACCTTTGACCCTTGGCTTTGAGCAGGTCCTTCAGGCCTTTGGAAGCTGCTACCACCCAGGCTGTTTCTGCTGTGTGATCTGCTGTCAGAGTCTGGAAGGAGCACTATTCTTCCTGGACTCAACAAATAGGGTGTACTGCCTCAAAGACTACCAGAGGTACAGACCAAACTGGTCCCAAATGCTATTGTTGGTGATACACCCACACAGTTAATCCAAACACTGCAGAGTGGAACACAGATGGGAAGACTGGACAAGCTTGTATGCAAGTTTGTAGTCAGATTGTAATAAAGGATCCAATTACATGGGGTTTATAGTATTTTTAGTATAAGGTAATGTACTGGTCAATTGTAAGATATCCAGTATCTCAGGCGACCCCTTTTGAATTCCAGGCGACCCCAAGGTTGGGGAACGATGCTCTAGCTGTCTGTCTAGTAGTATAGGCCTACACATGCTCCAAAAAACTCTGGAATATTTCTTCAATGTCCAAAATGGAGGAACTCTCCTTTCATTTATGGTCTCCTTTCATTTCTGCACTCTTCATTCTCTTATTCTTTCCTACCTGCTACAGGTATGTGGCTCCAATCTGTGCCACCTGCTGTCGACCCATTCTACCTTCTGAGGTAAACTCAAACCCCCTTTGTTACATTTGCACTGCTTAGCCTGCTATTTGTAATTATAATTATGTAGATAATATATTCTGAAGCAGTAGCCTACTCTGTGTACAGTAACTGGTCATATATGTGCTATTTATAATGTAACTTTGATGATTACTGACTGGCAGTGAAGGGTTATTTTTCCCTTACAGGGATCAGCGGTGACAGAGCGCATTGTGTCAATGAACCGAGATTACCATGTGGATTGTTTTCAATGAGATCATCCCTGAGAAATAGACTGCATGAAGGATAAGAAAGGTCACGGCCATTACAGTCAAACACAAGCCTGAATCATGGACCAGATGTCCACTATACAGTAGCCGTAAAGGCAAGCACTTTTAAGGGAAATCAGTTCTTTCAGTTCTCTACATTTCACCTATGTGTTTCTTTGGAACAATGGCTTATTCTTTGTGGTTCCCTAATTTCCCCAACCTGAGTAAACTTTATTGTATGTGGTATAAAATCTGTGTATCTACAGCCGTGTTGTTGTTTTTTTAACCAGTTTAATGTCAAATTTAAGCTACAACGCAGTGAGGAGGACTCGAACCTGTGACGTGTCTATTGTACACACGGTGTTGCAGCTCCTCCAACAGGTTGTGGATTGCCAATGCAGTCGCTCATCCCGGAAATTAGTTTTACGCAGAAAAAATTAAAGTTTGACATGGCGTCAATCGACCTCCGTGTGTCTTATCTGAGCATTTTAGCTCTTTTAAACTTTGTTTTTGTGTTCGTGACCGGTACTGACTTTGTGCGTTTCATCTCCTTTCGAGCCATTTACCACAACATCACAGGGGGGTCGGCGCTCTGTCAAGGTAATATTTAACTCGTGAGTAGGTTGCATTGGCTATCTTCGCTGCCATAGATAACCGTTCCTGTTCCTTTACTGTTAGCATAACGTTAACTTGTCATGATGCATTTAAGGCAAGTTGTCATTAACATTGTCAGTCTTTAGCCCAGGTTAAAATTACTAGAAGTTAAGTTAGTTGGAGTTCTGAATTAACTTTCCACCTAACGTTATACATTTTAACGAAATGCATACACGTTCGGCAGTGTGCAGTTTTTAAGGCAGAAATAAGTTTCATTTTGATTTTAAAATCGCAAATTCTACGTTTCTTTCCAGCCTGCAGTTGAAATTCGATTCGTGAATTGGTTCAAAAACTTTAACATTTCATGTAGCCTAGCCTACCTAACCTTCTGAATTCATGCATATTTGCATGCATACTACTTGTAAATGTAACTTATACCTGGAGGAGAGAAACGTTGAACAATTGCAAAGTAGGCTGATACAAAAATGTGAACATATGTAAAGTGGAATAAAACACGAAAGTAAACATTTTTCGAAAGTTTCGCTGAACAATGATGAAATTGGCGCGATGATGTCATTACGGTACAGCCCGGCTAGCTCAGTCGGTAGAGCATGAGACTCTTAATCTCAGGGTCGTGGGTTCGAGCCCCACGTTGGGCGATAAGCTTTTCTGCCTTAGCAGAGTGTATGATATTGGAATGTCTTGTTTACTCGAAATGGTTATCTTAGGTAGCTTGGTAGGAAAAGCCTGTGAAGGTCGTAAGAGAGAATATGCCAATGCCCAATTGTGGAAACAGATAATGTTTCATACTGATAAGCACACCACCTCCACGCCTTTTTTGTGTGTCTGCTTGTCACAGAGTCTGTGCCATGGTCAGTGGCATTGAGAGACACATCAGTCCTCAAAGCTGTGTGTGTAGACCTCATCCTGTTGGCTCTCTTCACTGTCCAGCATAGTGTTTTGGCCTGGCCGCCCGTTAAACAGGCCTGTCAGTCTGTCCTAGGAGTGTTAAACCGGGCTATGTACTGTTCCACAACGGCTCTCGCTCTACAGGTAATACCATCATATTATCACAACATAATGTTAAGTATGTCATTCTTCCATATACTGATGACCACAACAATAAATTACCTTATATGTCCACCCTTTAACTGCATGATCCATCTTGAATCCCCTGTTGCTATCTATAAAAAACATGTAACTAATGCCATTTTCATGTCATAGGCTTTAATGCGTTTCTGGCAGCCTGTGACTAACGCCCCCTGCCTGTGGTCAGTGCACGATGCACCCTGGGACATCTGGTTCCCTCTGATCTGCTTCGTTTTTCATTTTCTGGCCTGGGCAATTATCTTCAGTATTCTGCTGATATTCGACTATGGTGAACTGCTCGGAATCAAACAGGTAATAGCTAAGGATGGGAAATCTTTGTCCCAGTACCAAATTGAAGTAATGATCATGTAGTCTACTGAGGCACTATTACTGAGATGCATACATGTAAATACTTCACAGATTTAAACACATCACAGCCAGCACTGTTTTGCTGCAGTTTGTGCAATGCCAGTGTTACTGCTGTTTTAATAGGCAGACACAGTGTGAGTGTTACTCTTGTGCACTGTGACAGAAGTCCTCTGCACATGTTTAGGTCATTTTTAGTGTCACTTCCTCAAATGCTACTGTCTTTATGAAACATTTGCTGAGAGGGTTCACTGAACCGTTATTCAGTTGATGGGAGGCAGTCTATGTGCGAGACAAAGGGTTACACAAAGTTTTCACATTACCTGTAATTTTTCATTTAACTCACGTTATCCTGCCACTCTACTTCAGGTGTATTATGAGTGCCTTGGCATGGGTGACCCCTTGGCCTTGAAATCCGCCCGAGCTCAACGGCTCTATGCCCACCTGCGCCACCCTGTGTGTCTGGAGCTTGGCGTCGTCCTCTGGCTCCTGCCCACGTTCCCGCTGGACAGGTTCCTGCTGGCAGGTTACCTGACCATCTACCTGGCCCTGGCCCACTCTCTGGACACCCAAGACTGTGCCTATTTGAGTGTGCAGCTGCGCAGCAAGATGCAGATCTTCTCTATACCACCAGGTGGCAGTGGTCAGGCTTTGTCAACCACAGCTAACAACAACAATCACAAGCATGATTGAATATACACTAGAGTATTGATGTCGTGTGTGAGGCAGAAATTGGAGAAGAGATGTACTGAATTAGTCTCCTGACAACAGACAAGGAAACAGACAAACAAACAAACAAACACAAAATCACTGATGTTTACAGCTGCATCCGAACAAAATAAGAGTTATCTATCACAGTTACCTTGAATGTTAAACAGTTAGTATTCAAGATAATGAGGTAGAGCATGGTTGTTGCAGTACTACATAATGTAAACATAATGACTGTTTTTCTACAGTCAGTGAACTATTCAGGACATTGAGATAGGCATGCTTGAAGTACACAGCACGTATCTTTAAAAGTGTCATCTTTTATGTGTATATTTTGTCATTATCCAATTTTATAGTATTTTGTGTACATTTTGTGCAAATTGCTGCAAGGCTTTTTCAGGTAAATGTCTTCCACAGTTTGGGTTAACAGTCAGAATATGATTTACTAACCCTAGGATCAAACATATCAGAGTGCCAAGCTATTTAACGTGTTTCTCCGGTAATGTTACATCATTATAGAAATGTTCATAAGTGCATCTGCAGAAATGGTACATTCACTGGTATTGGAGTTTACCACTTTACAACAGCCATAGGGAACTATATGCTGGATTGTTTTTATTGATTATTTTAAGGACCGAAAGAGCTGCTAAAAGTCTTTCTAAACAAGAGGAGGCTAAAATGTGCAGAGTATGTGTAAATGCTGAGATGAGAGAAATCAAGTTTTGTTCATGTTATGACAGTCAGTATAAAGACTAAAGTAATGTTGTAGTTTCTACTTGCATAGAGCTTTGGGGGCCTTTTGCAAATCCCAACACAGCTTATACACTGGAAAGACATATGTTACTGTCTGAGCTACACACTGGTCCATATAATGAAATATACACTATAGGCCTAAAGCATGAGGTTTTAATAAAATAGTCATTCAAGGAATCACGTGGTGTCATTTATGGTATGGGCCTATTGAAATAAATGAAAAAAAAAATAACTGCACCACACCACACCGATAATCATATCAAATCAAAAGGAAAGTTCTGAAGCAAACCAGGGGGGTATCCCAAGTATGTGGTTTAGTGACAAACCTGTAAGTTTACTCAGAGTAAGGGGTAAATCTCCTAATAGAAGAGTTGCATGGCTTCATTCTCCTTACAAAACAATGCCATAGAGCTCTTGTTGGAGATTTACCACTTACCCTGAGTGAACTTACCCAGGTTTGTCACTAAACCACGCACTTGGAATACCCCCCTGGACGGGAGGCTGGTGTGTAGCCTAGCCCCATGCTCACCTTGTGTAACTCCGATCCTGTCCTGTCGACTGCACGTTCAGTGGTGACCCCCATCACCCAGCTCCACGGCCGCTAGGGAGGGAGGGAGCGAAGAGGTGGGTGGTTGACTGGCAGACGGGATGTCTAATTTAGACGTCTTTTCTTAGGACTCGCAATATGGTGTGTGCCACTAACTCCCTGAAGGAATTTAATGTAATTATCGGATTAACTTCGAGAGGCACCGAAGCTGGAAATATTTACTACCAATGGAGACGTTTTCTGTCTTCACGTTCTGATTCTCTCGGAGGTCGCGCATCTTAGGCTATAGTATTAATAGCCATACACTTAGGTTTTTTGACAACCTCGAATAAACAGTTAACGGTCTACCATCCAGGCATTGCTGAGATCTGAGCCGTATGCTGCGTTTGCAAAGCGCTTAGAAGGCTACTTTTTACCCTGGGGAAAGATGGTAAGCACTTCGAAGACATCTGCGCCAGCCTTAAAAACTCCAATCAGAAGGAAATAATATCGCTGAAGGTTTGTAAGTGTATTATTCCCTCATTGCCGTGTAATGGAACTGTTATTGTTATTTTGTCATCAGTTGTTGATGCACTTACAGCAGATGCATTATGCCCTGAAGAAGTGTTTGAGATGATACTTTTCTTGCATAGCCAGCAAAGAACAATACAATTACTTTTGAAGTGATTCCGAAAAAAATACTATCTACCTTCACGAGGGTGACCTAACTGGCAGCATTAACCACCCTGTATTTTAACATGAAGGAAACAATTAATTCAGAGTAGACTTTTCTCTCTTTACTTTTGCAACGCAACTTTGCTTACTCTCTTTACTTACATTACAACGTTGATGCAACGGTTGTGTTGTGAACATGATGACTGTATAAGAGTATAGTGTACTTGTTTTTGTCCCTCATATAGCCTAAAACCATTGATAAAAAAAAAAATTTATTCGCAAGTATGCCTACAGGGCTGTGAAGTGTTTCCACTTTCGTCTTTGCACATGCATACCTGTTATGGCAGTGTTGTATTGCAGCACTAAAGAGCCTTTGTTTGCAACCCTGACAGGGTGCAGTGACCTGAGAGAGGATTCAGGCAGGCAGCCTGAGGTTCTGACCGAGAAATATCCCCCCTGCCACACACCCGTTCACCCGTCTACTGCAGCAGCTGCAGCAGCAGTCCTTTCTCCCTCCGTGTGATGTCTGTCTCCTCCCTACCAGAATGGAAACAACTCCTGCTGGAGCGCAAGAGGAGAGAGGAGGAGGAGCGCGAGAGGAGAGAGAGAGAGGAGGAGGACAGGCTTGCTAGCATGCCCGCCTGGAAGCGAGGCATCATCCAGCGCAGGAGGGCTAAGCAAGAAGGTGGCGGAGGAGAGAGAGACAGGGAGAGAGAGAGGGAAGGAGGCTACCAGGCCGTGGATTCAGGCGATGCCGAGAGCTACATATTGACACAGACCGGTGGCGAAATGACCATTACCCTGGAGCCAGAGAGGACACAGTATGACCTCCTCCCGATCAAGGCGTTTGGGCGCGTCTCCATGGAAAACATTGGCCCCATCAGACAGAACCCGTTCATAAAGTCTCAGAGTGGGTGGAGGAAAAACAGGGAGTTGGAGAAGGGTGTAGATGTCCAGGATAAGGGTACAGACGCCGAAAGAGGGGGCAGTAGGGGTCATGACAAGGAGATGGTCAGAGGAAGGGAGATTGACATCAAGATAGAGAGACAAAGAGATAGAAGTGAGGGCAGGGAGAGGGACCGGAGCGTCGGGAGAGAATCAGGGAAGGACAGAAGTGGAGAGAGGGATAGAGACAATGTGAGGATAACAAAAGAGGGGCAGAAAGACACAGACACCACCCTCTTTCCCCTCGTCCCAGGCCTGCGCACCATCAAGGCTGAAAACATTATTATCATTGAGAAAGACAGAAGAGGTAGCGAGAGAGAGGATAAGATGATCGAAAAAGTTGTGGAGAGGGAGAGAGAGAGACAGGAGGAAGAGGAAGAGAAGGAGGAGGAGGGGAGTGGAGGAGGAGAAAGAGGAGAGAAAAAAGGGATGAGAATGGATCTGAGAGAGTTCCTGGCAGGCGGTGGGAGTGTGACTGAGATCAGGGCCACAGAGGTCCTGATTATCAAACCAGCGGGGGTGGACGACAGGGCCACAGGAGTCAAAATGGCCACCAGGGGTGGTGAGGGCAGGGTGGACCAGTGGGAGGTGGAGGGGCAGGAGGTGCCGGGGAGAGACCCACGGAGCTCCTGCGAGGACATGGCGGAGGGCGAGAGGGAGCGGCCCAGAGAGGCGGCCCGGGCTCCAGACCAAGAGCGAGGGAGAGAAAAGGCCAGCGTGAAAGAGCCTGGCGTTTGGCCCAGGCCACAGGCACAGGCCGCCGTCCAGCGAGAGGAGAGGGACGTCAGCGCCGGCCCAAGCAGCAGCAGCAGCAGCAGTGACAGCAGTGGGCTTGTAGAGAGAGGAAGCCGGGTGAGCCAGCTACTCAGCAAATTTGGGGAGCACCGCAAGCCCCCGTCCAGGTCCAAGAGCTCCGACTGCTTTGTGCGGCTCAGCAGGGAGAGAGACAGGTCCGGCAAAGGGGGCAGCGGTGATGACCTGAGCGGAGGCGAAGAGGGACAGGAAGACGAGGCGGAGAGGGGGGCTATGAGGGGGGTGCCTAAGCGATCCTTCAGCTTCTCCGACCGCGTCATAACTGCTAAGGAGAACGGGCTGGCCGAGGGTGGTCATCTCGATAGGATGGCGGTTGAGAGGACGTTTTCGGATCGTAGAACAGGGGAACGTCCCGAGAGGGGAACCAAACCAAAGGTACTGCTAAGATGGAGGCATGCAGATAAACAAGCAAAGCCAGCCGCTGAAGCTGATGTTAAAACTGAGAGACAGAGTGAGACTGATAGGGAAGTGAAGGGACCTGAGAATGATATGACTACTGGAGAAAAGACCAACTCACCCAAAGAGGGCCCTGCTGGGCTGGTGGTGAAGATGACCCAAGATGAGGGTTTCACCGTGGCCTCTGTCAGAAACACGGAGGGCATAGCGTTCGCACGCAAGGTGTCCATCCGCCACGAGGGAAAAGCGAGAGCCACAGAGAAGGAGACCAAGAGAAACGAAAACGCAAGCGACAGAGCGAGCGAGATGCTGGCCGAGCGACTCACAGAGACAAACATCACGGAGAGAGAGATGGAGAGAGACAGGATGATCGAGCGAGAGAAAGAGTGGGAGAGACAGATCGAGCTCCAGATCGAGGAAAAGAAACAGTCCAGCGTGTGGCGAGTAGAGGCTGAGTCCAAGCCACCCCAATGCATATGCGTCCATTCCACTGAGAATGCAGTGTATGCACCACGCAGCCCGTCCAGAGTTATGTCTGCTGCTACTGAACTCTCAAACGTTCCCCGTAGCCCGACTGTAAAGGAAGCAGACGCAGGGGGTCGGTCAGATTGGGAGAGCACTGAGTCAGAGGACCCTCCTTTAACCCAAACTGTGCTTTCGCAACACACAGAGGAGCTCATCTCCAAGATAGGCAGGGTGCGGGATAAAAAGTCCGACCGTGAAAATCGGAGAAGGACGCAGACGTGTGTGTATGCAGATTCCGACACGACAGGTGGAGAAGACATGCAGAATGCAGATATTCATTCACCCGAAGATGAGGCGGTCGTAGACAGCAGCGTAAAGTCTCCCTATGACGGTTATTCAGGTCGTGTGTACAAGGAGGAGCAGCCGGTGCTTAAATCGCCCAAGCGATGCATTTCGGTGGGTCTGTCTCCAGTGCCGGATGAGATACAGATCCCAAGAACTGTGTTCTTTGGTGTGGACATGGCACCAGACAGGCCGAGAGCACGCATCCCCAGCACAGATGGACCAGAGGGTGGAGGAAGTGGAAGAGGAGGAGGAGAGGTGGCGGGGAAAGGGGTGGAGAGGAGGGAGAGCTGGAAGGCCGGACGACCCTTGACCCGCGTCGAGTCCCTCCGCGAGAAGATCCGTCAGAGGGAGCTGGAAAAGCAGAGGGCCAGAGAGGCCGGCGCGGTGGACGGAGAAAGCGAGGATCTGGACGCAGCGGAGAAGGACACGTGCAAGGAGAGATGGAGGGACGCAGCGCAGGAGAGGGCGTCCGAGGAGAGGAGGAAAATGGGGTGGGAGATGGAGGGAGAAGGAGAGAGAGAGACGACGACGGCCGCGGTGGACGAGTGGAGGCAGGAAGAGCTGCTGCCGCTGACAGCCAGCCCGTTTGACGTCACACAGGAACTCAGCGTGTCAAGAGCCAGCCCTCAACTTCCTGTTCCCCTTTCGCTCTCGCAACCCTTTGCTGCTGCAGAGGAACAAGACGACAGATCGCTTTACATCGCTGGCACTCTGATAGCCTACTCGGACCGCGCGGAGGACATAGAGGTCGAGGAACTGACCCAACATGTAGTGGACCTGACGGCCGAGCAGGTTTGTAGACACGGGGACACAGACAGACCGCAAGGCGTGCGTGGCGTGGGAGACGAGAGAGGAGAAGGCGACGAGCTGCCAGACGAAGACTACCTCCCTCCGTCGCAAACCTCCTCACCCGCGAGCTCGCTCTCGCTCTCCCCACCTCTGCCTCACTCGCTGGCCGCCATGAGCCGCATCTACAACCTGAAGACGGTGGGCTCGCGGACTGGACTGTGCGAGAGACCCGTGGAGGTCCTGGCGCACAAGCCCCTGCCCCACGAGGACTACAGACCTTTCCGTCCGAAGTTGACGCCAGAGCCGACACCGTGTCATCAGCAGGAGGTGCAGGTGGACCGTCCGTCTAAGGTGGAGCATCCCTGGGAGTCCAGCGACGAGCCCCTCAGTGTCCTGTCTGTGCAGCGTCAGGTGGAGCAGTTGCGACTCCGAGAGCAGGAAGTGAGACGACAAATGGTCCAGACCGAGAGGAGCACCTTCGGTGAAAAGGAGATCAAGGCGCCTCAGGGTCAGCAGAGGGAGGAGACCCATCAGCAGCAGCAGCAACAGCTGCGTCCAGTTGATGGGCAGACGAGGGACGTGACATCACCAGCAGGCCCCAGAACACCGCCACCTACTTTCCGGGCTCAGCCGAGACTGAACCAATCGAAGACTTTCTCCGGCCCATCGCCAGAGAATGCGAGAAAATACCCGGAGAGGCCAACAGCGCCTGTGCCACCATCCTCCCCGGCCAGTCTCTCCCCTTCCCCTTCCCCGACCCACACCCCCTCCCCGTCCGCCTCTCCCTCCCCTCCACTCATCTCTATCCGCAGCGCCTCCTCCGCCCCGAGAGGCAAGAGGGGCACCACCATAACCATCACCCCCAGAAAGCCAGCTGGAGCAGCAGCTGCGTTGCCAGCCAGCCCCTCCACCTCCACCTCCACCTCCGCCTCCGCCTCCAAACCGGCCGGTCAAACCAAGACGCCCGCCCCCAACGGAACAGGTGAGGGGGGTAAGAAGAGGTACCCCACGGCCGAGGAGATTCTGGTGATTGGGGGATACCAGAACTTGGAGAAGTCCTGTCTGGTCAAAAGCAGAGGGACAGCGAACAAAGGGGTGAGTGATTGTCAGTGCTTTTTGTGGCTATAGAATCCCTCTTTGTCCACACAATCCTTATAGAATCTCTCTGTGTCCCCACAATACTTATAGAATCACATAGTGTCCGTATTATCCCTCCATATAAACTGTGTATGACATCCTGATATCACTAGGATGGGACATGTGTTCTTTACTGTTATATAATGTAGATTTTTGCGTATATGTGTTCTGATCTGTATCAAATGTGTGTTTGTGAAGTCAAGCAGAGCACAGGATCTGAGAATATAGTCTGAGAACATTTTGTTCTTGCAGCTTCAGTTTACTATTAGCTGTACACGTAAGCATGTAATCTACACTAACACTTTCCCATTGATCAATCAATCTTCATTACAATACTTCCAAAAACTGAGTAAAAATCAGTTAAAGCAAAACAAGTAAATGACTGCCTGAGGTTGTTGATCTCTGATCATGTTGAGTCTGATCTTTCATTTGGTGAGGTGAGCAGAACATCTTGATTGCTCAGGGGACACTTGAACTGAGATAAGCCAGGTTTAGGCTTATCCTGCACGACAGGTGAAAAGCTACGAGGCTGTTTTCAAAAGTATTGCAGCCACCATGTTGTTTCTGTTCTTAGTAAAACTTCCAGGACTATTGCACTGCGCTTTTCAGCTGCAACCCTTTCAACTATTCATTTCTACTCTTAAATAAGTGTTATTGTCTATTGTGTGTGAATCAGGTGTGTAAATTACATTACAAGAGAATAATATTTGATTTGATTTTTGTTCAGTGTGGCAGTTTTCACATGCAGACAACCTGTTTGTAAAGATGCTGCCAATACGTGTGCTGGCTGCATGGGCACAACACAATGGCACACGGCACAGTTGATATAGCTTTTGTTTACGTGCTGCTTGCATAATAGTTTCCCTGTTGATTCCAACACGGCAAGTCTAGCTGAGAGAGAGAGAGAGAGAAAAGAGAGAGAGAGAGAGAGAGAGAGAACAATGTGTAACTCTGGTGGGGTGGCAGAGACACACAGTCTTACTGAGATAGAGGCAGGAAACCACAGTAAAAGAAACCAGCCACTCTTTATCATGTTTCCCTGGTCTGTCTGGGGGCCTATAGGCTGTTGCTGGTTGCAAAGCAACAGGTGCTATAGAGCACTGATGATTTATTCACTGATAATATATTCACAGCAATGATAGGCCAATGAAATGTTGATCTTAACAATGTAAAATATGTCAGGCTGCACATCAGAATTGCAACACAGACTGTGTGCGTGTGCGTGTGTGTGTGTGTGTGTGTGTGTGTGTGTGTGTGTGTTAGACTGAGGGCCTTATTCTTGAGTAATTAGGACAGCTCCACTACAAAGGCCTACTGGAGCATAAACAGGAAGACTGAGCTGGCAGAGTGCTGTGAGTTTAGCGTTTCTGCTAAGCCACTGACTGCACCTTCTGCCATCCCAACACACACCTCTCACTGCTACACAATTAATTCTAGTTATTGAAAACACATACACATCCCACACAATATCCACACTTTTTAGAACCTAAGATGGCTACCAGGTAATAACGTCCAATAAGTAAATGGACAATGTCTATTCACAATGGCATTGCAGAGTGCTGTTTCAAATTGTTTGGTGAGGAGGAACAGTTATTTTTGGAACTTATTCTTATTGTACCAACAATATGCACATCTGTGGGACATGCCTAGGCTTTTATTCAGGCCCTCCTGTAAACGCATGCTGTTTCTCAATCAATCGACTGGATTGTCGGTGACTTTCCTGGGAATATCCTGCTTCCCTTTGCAGCAGGCTTGTTCCATGTTCCTTAGCTTTTTCCTGTTTGTAGGGACTTCACTGCATGTTTTACTGTGTGTGGCTGGGATTTCTGACTCATTGTCAAGTTGACAGGGAAAGAGTGGAGAAGTGTGAGCAGAGAGCGAAATGACTGGGCTATGCAGGCGATCTCTCTGGCAGTGTTTACTGGTTTCCCGGACAGTGTTTGTTGCAGTTCTTCCCAGATATTTTGCTACGCTGAACACTGACACTACCCATTGTTTCATGAGCAAGTCTTCCAATTCTGAAATGGGGCCAACTGACATGATTTTTGGAGACCGAGAGAGAGAGAGAGAGAGAGAGAGAAAGAAAGAGAAAGAAAGCCAGAACTGCACAATGCAGTAATGCATGAGACAGGAGAAAATAATCAAGATCAGCTCTGCCAGTTCATTTTTGGAGAACCTTGTGACTCACTCACGGATGTCTGTGTAGCCACTTCCTCATTAACTCTCGAGCGCTTCCCCTGTCGGAGCCAAGAAGAAGAACTAACTACCTCCAGCCATTCATATGGTTGTCCCAATAGCTGTCTTCCGCAGCGGTTTACAAAGAGCAAGTTTAGAGTTTAGTGGATACAAATGATTAAGTCCAGAAAACTATGTGTTATGGTATGGTATCCATTCTCATTTGTTGATTGAAGAATTAACAAACAGTGTTACAGGCCTTTGATGTCTGTATGGCCATGCATGATCTCTAAATTATACTGTATCTGTGTAGGCTACTTTACCTGTTAACTATAGGTCAAGATCCACTAAATGTTTTGTGCTTGCAGGCACATATCACTTCCGGAGTCAGTCGCCTTAATAGAGAGGTCAAGATCTGCTAAATGTTGTCTTTCACATCCAAACAACTTCACACTCGCCATTGCACTTACTCAGCAAGTGTGTAGCTGATTGGATACAGGGTTATTGAGAAAAGTGAAGAACAGACAGACAGAGATTCCCTGCTACAGTATACCTTCATAGGAAGCAAGTCATTAAAGTGTTGCTTCAGACTTACAACTACTGAACAGGAGTGTTCTACTACTGATACTAGAAGCTGATTAGCTGATCTTGTCAGTCATCACAATTGTTTTTGTCCGTAGTGAGCACAGTGGACACAACACCGGAGTTGACATAACTGCCAAATCTCTTAACTGGATCAGTCCTCTCACTGTAAGGAAACCCACTTAACACCTTGAGGGCTAATTAAGTTTTGAGGGGAAAAAAAAACCTTGAAGGTCATAAGGAGTTTTTTAAAGAAAAACTACCCATGGGGCATTGTGCCAGTCGCAAGCTACACATGGTTCACCTGTCCCGTGTCCTGTGTGATGTCTTAAGTGTCTGTCCGTGTGAACGCTCGCCCTGCAAGTTTGCGTTCTTGAGATCATTTGACGTCAGAAATCTCGTCGGCTCCCTAAGCCAACAGCGGGGGGTGACTGTGTGATCTTCTCCGATCACCCTTGGCTAGGTCACCTCTCTCTCCTACTTTCTCTCTCACTTTCTCTCTCTGTCTCCCCCTCAATCTCTCTATCTATTCCTCAAGGCTTTGTGCCCTTACAAGTAGTTGACTTCGGTGTCATAACAGTTAGAGTTAGGATTCTCACATCTCTTTTAGTGTTCAGATACATTATGATTACCGGTACGTTATGTTATTTTGATAGTTTCCCAGTTGCATAAGTCTTTCTTCCATCCCCCGTTCCTTCACACAATGTTCTCTTTGTCGTTTCTTCTCCTTCCTTGGCTCCCTTCTTCTTCCTGTTCTACAATGTACCATTTTAGCCTTCCTGATCTTTTTTCTCGGTCTGCTGCTCTTGCCATCCCTCTCCCCTGCTGTGTCATCCAGGGTTAATCGGGGCAGCCACCAGGATTAGCCTGCAGTGTCTTATCTCCAAGCGACCGACCGGCCTCTCTCACACCATGGGGGCAGAGCTGCAGACCTCTGTCCACTCAGACAGTTAGCTGCTCGCCACTTTGGGGGTTTAGTCCTTTTTGGATTGGATTGGAAAGTCTTTATTGTCCCTGAGGGGCAATGCAACAAGTTGTCAGCACCAAATAGTCAGCACTAACAGACACAAAATAAGGAGATAAATACAGGTCTACAATCATAACATGCAATAGGACACATCATAGTAACACTTGCAAGGTATAGATTTATATTATTACTATAAAAATGTATAATAGCAAAGTGACCTACAGCTTGTTTAAATGTTTGTTTGCAATCACACTGGTTAGTCATAACAATATGATCTGCTCTGTCACACAAGACCCTTTATCCATGTCCCACTGGATCACATTGGCCTGTACGTTAAACAGAATCAAGATCAGCAGAATCATTTACGTCCCTTGTATTTCAATAAGGATATACAAGACAAGTATATCAGAATGTGGCATTGTGACTCTCATGGGAGAGATGAGATTGATCGATGAGGTGTTTATGTTTGGCAATCAACAGGTGCTTTGTGAGATGTCATGCTATTGCATATTCAATAGGACCTTGTCCATCAGTGTTCAGCTGGCTTTTTTGCCTTTATTTAGATAGGGAAGTGAAGAGTGACAGAAAGCAAGTGGGAGAGAGATCAGGTGAGATCGGGAAATGACTGCAAGTCAAACCCTGGTGCCTGTGGTATGGACATTGCAGCCACTTGTGCCACAGCTCGCCCTGAACTCTGTGCTTGCATGGACTGCCTTTATTTAAAATATTTTCTTTTTAATGGTAAACACATGCTGTTTCAACAAACATATACCAAGCCAGCCACATACCATAATCGTATGTGCTCCTTGGGAACTATTGACAGTTGCATTTTACTGGTGCAAAGTGCATTCATGTGTGCAGGCTTGTGTGTAAAAGTGTTGTTTGATGAGAAGGGATAGAAGTGGGTGTCGTGTCAGCTCGAGATAATTCAGCCCGAACAGCTGAAGCACTTTGAGGAAAATCATAATGCATGCATATGATGGCCATTTCTAACAATGTGATATTGTTATGTTGTAAAACACATGGATATAGGTACATGTAGTTACAGTGGTTGTTTACATAATAGAAGAACTGCTAATTCTGGACGGTTCTGCATAACAGAGTGCTTAAAAGTGCTATGTGGCGTTCTATAGGCTGGAAGATTCTGGAACACAGCCACGGGGCGCTCTGCCATTGACTTGCATTTTGCTTAATACCGTGCCATACACAGTGATCTTACCAAAGAGCTTGGTAAGATCGCTATCTGGTTTGCATGCTAACCTTAGTAGATATTTGGGCAACACAGGACATAGGCGTTTTTCAAATATTATGTCAAAACAGTCATATCCTCACATTCTGTTGATATTCCCAAGTAATTTTTAAATGTTTTTTAACTAAAACTAAAATGTTTTAAAACCTTCAACCGTGAAATGCAGCTATAGAGGATGTCACATCAGGGCCACCACTGCTGCTTTTGCCAAGTGCCACAGTACACAACAATAGCAGTTCACTAGTGTGGAGTCATAATAGGTCACTGAATTATAGCCATGGCTGGAACCAGTCTTACTGCCATGCTTCCACCTCTGTGTGCATTGTGCACCTGTGACTGCATTTGGTTCTCTCAGTCACACTTATCACACAGTGTAAATGCAGGAACATTATTCAGTTCACTATTCCGTGTGGTGACAGGCACCCTTGGCGACGACATAAAGTGAAGTAAAGTAAGTGACTGGTATTTCACGGTGCTTTTATCCAAAGCAACACGCAGTCGCAACGGAAGGTTTGGGATTTGGACCTGGGCCGACTGGTTGTCACGTAGCATCATGTCACGTGTTGTGTTATTAACCGGCACTTTCTTTCTTTCTTTCTTTTTTTGTTCTTTCTGTCTCTCTCTCTCTCAGGGGAAGGTGTGTTTCGACGAGGCCCAGCTGGAGCGAGTGTGTGAGTACCCATCTGAGAACTCCATGCTGGCCACCTTCCCCCCCTCCCCTCTGCTGGGGTCCGACCCGGGGAGGGAGGAGAGGGGGAAGGGTCAGGAGGAGGAAGAGGAAGAGGAGGAGGAGAGAGGAGGAGGAGGAGGGATCAGCAAGAATGTGGGCTCCGGAGTGGGCCGAGTGCTGAGAGTGGGTCAGTGCCACCCTCACTTTAATAAACAAATAAGCTAAATATAAACACAAACAATAAAAAAACGTAAACATTGCTTGTTGTTAAATCAGCTGCATTTCCTAAAGCCATCACTGTGGTACGACCATGTGGAAAAAGAGAATATTCAAAACGGCAGTGTCAATCATTTGATGGGTCGTAGCACTGTAATGCTATCTAACACATTTGGCTAATGTGGTTTCTACTGCATATAGCATAATTAATTGCGCTAAGTCATAAACTAATTCATTGCCAATAATAAACACTAAAAAAGGTGGGGAAGCCCACCTTTCTTTGGCCAGCACTATCTTTTCGGAAATGCTTGTGATAATTCTGTTCTACAAGTTCTATACTCTGTCTAAACTCTGTATTGCTTATAATAATGCATTCATTATTGTGATTTCTGAATGTACTGCAGAATGTAGAGGTAACATGTGTTTTGGTGTGGGTTGTGTCTGTAGTTTTCTCTATGTAGTGTAGGAGTCTATTATATGTCCCTGTGACATGCATGTTGGATTGTAAAATGCCCCTTTAAAACCATTTCACTATCATTTCTGTGTAGACATTCTGACAGTTTATCATAATTTACATTCTGGTACATTCTTAATTTTAGTATCGTTTTTAATCTTCTTTTCCTTGTTTTCTTGTACAGATGAGTCCTGCAGACGATAGACATCCATGACCTCTGCAAAATCAACTACTGTAGATCCAGAATGCCGATGCATCAGATGTTGAAGGTTTTCTTCGTACAGTGCTCATGTATTTTCCATTTTATGTGTTGTGTCTGATTTCTGATTTGTATATTTCATGTTCATGTCTAGGTTTTTGTTTGTTATGATCTTGTAAATTGAAGTTCAATGAGGAAGAAATGGTACAATATCAGTAGGGTGGAATTGTTGGTTTTGAAGCAGTCTCCAGAATGCTTCACACATGTGTTGCTAGGCCTACTTAATTTCATGCAGATTGCGCCTGACAGGAAAAAGAGTTTAATTTAGCCGGGGTTTCCCCATACTGCCTTGCACGCGATTTTATTCATGCTGCTAGGCAGCCTGGATTCCATGGACCTGATTTTCACCTCAACGAAGGAACCAATCACAGAACAGAGGGGGGACAGCGGCTATGAGCGACGTACAGACACATTTGATAGACATTCGTAGCGCCCAATAAACGGCTCTGGGCATTCCCAAACCACATCTCAAATACGAGAAAATGAATGTGTAGTTCCCAGACCCCATCTCAATGAGATGAGGTCTGGCGTTAGCCAGGCTAAGTTTCATTAAAAAATTCACCCAATTCAGCACAACTTGCAGTTTTAATAAACATTGTTTTTGTAGAAGACCTAATGTGCTTGTCCTTACATTGTGACTTTCAGCTCAAAACTGCTGATGAATTCAAAGTAAGCATTTTCCATGATCTGAACAGCACAACTCTTTTATAACAAAAAACTACAGTACATAAAATAATAACCATTCCTACATGTGTTGCTCTGCACAGAAGTTTCATTGATTCCCTTTTTTTGTAGCAGAGTTTATTTTTAAAGAAAAATGTGTATTTTAGTGGACAGAATTGGTATTATTTTCAAAAGGTGAAATTATACATGGAATGGTGTTTCTGAGAAAGGGATTGTAAATGTATTCATGTTGTTGCAAGTACAAAAATGATTTAAAGAAAATATCTGAGGTGAAGTGAACTTCAGTGTACTTACATTATGGATACTTTGTACATCTATGTGATAATTCTTGTTTTTTTTATTGTGGTTGAAGAAGCTGGCTTCAAAATATATGTGTAAATAAACTACTGTGAATTGACATGTGTTGATATTTTGTAAGAAATTCAGATGGAAGAAGCAAGGTAGGCCTACTGTATGAGCTCTAGCCCAGTGTTTCTCAAAGTGTGGTCCGCAAGCTATCCCAAGTGGTCCGCGAACAGACGTGGTAAAATATTATATAGATGAGTTGTTTGCAATATTGAACCAACTTGTATGTTAATCCAAACAGTTAAAGTAAGCTATGCCAGTTTAAATCATATGAATCCTCTGCCTATCGTGTACTGTTGAAGTATAGGTCTACTCTTTTTTTTAACTAAGTGGTCCGTGAGTTTTTGTTTAATTGGTTAAGTGGTCCTTGGTCTGAAAAAGTTTGAGAAACATTGCTCTAGCCTATGTCAATTCAAGCCATACTGTGTCATATTAATGAGACCTGACTAGCTTCATTGAGATACAAAAGGCCAACATACTACAGTGCAGCACGACGCCTAGCGGAGATCTACTGTATTACATACAAACAAAATTACCGTGATATCAAGTAACAACACTGCATTAATGCATTGATGCATGGTTCGTAATTAAGATTTAAATATAATGTTTTTCTATACTATACTATAGCCTAATTATTTAAACACATAATTCTGGATATCTGTTCACCGCACGCTTTTTCATTCAAGTTTAGAGAATTCCACCATAAACACACGAAAGTATAACATTGTAGCTCATACAATAATGTGCACGTGCGCATAATCAAAACTTCCCATCCATTCTCACATAAATGTGGTAGCCAAACGTTAGATTTCAGAAAATGTGCAGCTGAAAACCTCTTGCACATATACACGATAATATACCACATTACCAAGCGTTTTCTTCGAAGGAAACATTCGACACGTGTTGTGCAGTCTGTGCCCCAGTACTTTCTCCGTGCAAAAACGCACGATCTCCCAAATTGCTTTTCCCCCTTCGACAACACCCCGTTATTCTGCTGATGTGGTCATCGTGTCAGGACGTCGTGAAACCTTGGTCGGACAACCTGCGTTCTGTAGCAATCGACGTTAAAGACACTTTTTACGATCACGGAAGCAGAGCTGAAATCGTATTTACAGTTAGCAAGTAAGTAAGCAGCAAGAGAGGGAGTCATCGACTGCAGTGTTTGTTGGTTGATGAAGTTCAAACCTAAGGTCAACTTTACCTGATGTTTGCATAGCGATTTATGTTTTTGATCTTGATATCGGAACGTAAGCTATTTATAGCTTCTCAAGATGATTTTGAAGAAAGTCCCACCTGTATGGATCTCTCGGGTAAGTGAATATTTTATCTGGTCAATAATATACTTTTTGAACACACGAGACCCAGCAACGTTACATACGTTACCATTAACATTCAAGTTAGAGAAATACGATATCCATTGTTTTAAGCTGGCGTTTAACTTTTTAGAATTGCTGGAAGCCTTACTGGTCAGTTTTGATATGTCAATGAAATGATTGGTCGCGTGCATGTGTCACTGTCTCTCTGGCTATGCTAGGCGTCACGTATTAGGGAACTGAAAGCTATCACGACAAAAAAGTGAATCCAAAAAATCTAAAAAGCTTGCAAACTCAAACTCTGACCTAACTTCGTCCATGCCAGGCCATCTTTAGGAGCTACTACTCCGTGCCACCCCAGCCAGTGCCACCCTTGTCCCAAACGCTGGAGGGGTATCTGCGGGCGCTGGAGCCCCTACTCCCCCCGGATGAGCTAGCCCACACCCACAAGATAGTCAAGGAGTTCGGTAAAGAGAGAGGCCTTGGCATCAGGCTACAGGAAGGACTGGAGAATAAGGCCAGAAACTCTCAAAACTGGGTAAGCAAATCCTTCACTGTCTAAAAGGTTGTTTACTCTCTGTTTCATCAACGTTTACTCAAACAACTAAACTTTATATGCACACTTCCATTTTTTCATGTGACAACATGTAACTAAATTCTTGTGCTTCTTTTCTTGTGTCAACAAATAAGTGAAGAGTCACCATAGTACCATAGAAGAAGCATGAGTTGCAGTCTATTTAGTCTATTAGGCCGCTCCAGGAGTCTAGTGTCATAATTTGGCCTAAAGTAATCTGTGTTGGGGTAGTGCTTCTTTTTTCACTGCATGTCAGCAGGAGTGCCCCAGTAAGAGGGGTCTAGTGACGCCCATGCCTCTAGATCAGGGGTCTCAAACTCAAATGAGCTAAGGGCCGCTTCTGCCAATGTCCTCTGATTGGAGGGCCACGTCAGTGTTCAAGATAAAGAACGCCCCCAATACTGTGTAACACAACTGCAAACAGAAAGTGCAAGTCTTTTTATCTCTTTTTAGACAACTGTGCTAGCAACCTTAGCTTATAAATAAAATAATGCTAAAATAAATATTAATACAAATTATAAAAACAAAAAAAACATAAAACCAAACAAAAACATTTTCCTCTCATAACTTAATTAAACCTGGCAAACTTAGGCGCCAGGGTTAAGAAAACAACATTTTTATATCAACATTTCAAAAGGCTATGGCTTGAAAGTGGTCAGAGATAAAATCCTACTGTAAATGTAAAAATCTTTGAGTATTAAAGTTTATGAAGGGGGTCAATTTGCCAGTGGATGGCAGGCACCTCAAATTACGCACTTTTCAGTAAATACTGGATGTTGAACATATTTGAGCAGGTTTACTTTCTTTTTTGTCATATTACCCACATAACAAATTAACAGGAAAACAGAAGGCCTAAGATGTAAACCAAGGATAGTAAACTATTACTATAACCACAAACCATTATTATAGGCCTACAATAAAGCCTGGTCAAATCAGTTCCTATTGCGGGTGACTTTGTAGTTCTTCAGAGCCCCATTTTTACTAGCCCTACTGTCTGTACCACGTCCATTACGGACACTATCACGATTAGCACTGCCACCTCCAGCTATGTTGGGCAGAGGGTAATAAGCACAGCGAATATGGGCTTGAATCGAAGCTCTGGATGTCTAGCAACTAGTGGAGGAGAGTACAAATGAGATTTGTCACCGTTCTTGGATCTATCGTCTATTTTAATCAGTGTCGTTGTTTGTCGCAATTAAAAATACCCTCAAGGGCCGATTTACATTATTATTTTGACATTAGGTCGCGGGCCGGAATTGGGCCGGATGCGGGCCGCGAGTTTGAGACCCCTGCTATAGATAGATAGATAGATAGATAGATAGATAGATAGATACTTTTTATTGATCCCCAGGGGAAATTCAAGACTCTATCACTTACTGTAGCACCCCTCTCTCCCTCGTCTCCTATGTCGCTCTTGCTACCTCAGTTTCTCTCTCAATATCTACCCATCCACAAATCTCTTCTCAGTCTATCTACCTACCTATCCTCCATCCATAGGCGAGTTTCTATTACAGGTACTCGGTCCACTTCCCAGGAAAAAGGGGACAATTACAGGAACACCCTGCTATTCAGCTCTTTCAGCCGTTGTGTCTCCACTGCTTACAGGAACTACCCATGTGCAGCCTTTCTGCATGATGATTAAATGTAGCATAACATAGGTTTCATATTTTAATTGGTAAATGAATATGCCATCGAAATTCTGATTAGGTAAAGTCTATTTTTAAAGGGACACCAGGCAAGCCTGATGCTTTTTCTCTACGAAACTCCCCCTCGCTCGGTCTGAAGCTCTTTTCCTTTTCTTTGCGTCTTCCGTCAAGGTTTTTTGCTGCTTCTTCGCCGGCTCTGCCATTATACACACGTTTGCAACAATCGCTAGCGTTTCGTTAGCCTCCCTCTGTGCTGTGGATGCAGGATGGAAACTGAAACTGCTTCGGGTCGCCGGGTACGATACACTGAACTTGCAAGCGGGATATTCTTCCCTACAGGCAGTAGGGCGAGAGAGTCTTCATTCGCCCTGTAATGAGTCATTTAACCATATACCGACTTACGAAGATGAGTAATTAACACGAAAACGTTGCCTGGTGTCCCTTTAAGTAGACATCATGACTCGTTCATTCCTCCTTTACATCTCACACCACTGCAGGAGTTTTTTGAGGCCGTACTGAAGTACCACGTTTCAGCCCCTTAGAAGTTCTAGAAAATTGTCTTTACAGGGCGGTCCCAGCAGTGGAGACACACACAGACTGCTGAGACCCCATAAAACTACCGCTGATTTTTTGCAGTGGAAACCCGCCACATCTATTCAGTCTATCGCTTTATCTATTCTGTCTATCGCTCTATCTGTCTCTGGATATCTATCTATCTATCTATCTATCTATCTATCTATCTATCTATCTATTCATCCATCCATCCATCCATCCTTACTTCTCCATCTGCTGCTGTTGTGGTTGACATTCTCTGGCTCAGTGGTGTGTAATCTGTTCACCTTCTCCACAGATATCAGACTGGTGGGTGCACTGGGCCTACCTGGAGAGCCGGCAGCCTCTCCCCGTGCACTCCAACCCGGCCATCTCACTGCCCAGACGGGACTTCTCTGACTGGAGAGGCCAGCTTGTGTGAGTGCAAGGCGTGAGACTGGGGGACAGGGGGAAGAGATGGTGGTGGTGGTGGTGGTGATGGAGAAGAGCATTTGGGGCCGGGCAGTTAATCAAAATTCAGTACTTTGGGACCGTCACCTCTAACTGGACTCATGCACATCAAAATTGGTTTTGCTTTCGCCGAGTACCCCTTAAAAAAAAATAACTGCAGTTACAGTTTTTCTCAGTCACTTTGGTGCTTTTCTCAGATCAGAATGAAAATTCTCATAACTATTAGTTCAACCTCCACAACATTTAGTCATTTGTGCACATCATAGTAGCAATTTCTCCTTCCTCTGAACAAATTGCAAATGCTTTAGAACATGTATCAGTTGCTTTGTCATGCCAGTCAAAATGAACTATACTTATGGATGCTGAATAGTCGTTCCCAAAAAAACTAATAGTCTTCATTTCATTGCTTGAGTGATTACATACAAAATTGGTGCACTAGTTATCAAATTCTGTCACAATGCTGTAGAATTGCAAAGACAATATACAGTAAAACTGTGAAACTTACATATTCAGTGTTTTGTACTCACTTACTCCCCTAACTACAGCTATTTGTAACTTTACTCAGGGCTTAAATTTCACTGCGGGATTGCGGGTATTGCGCATAATTTGTTCAAGTCCCGCAACTCTAGCCATCATAATGCGAGAAATTCCCGCATACACTTTTACAGCCTGTCTGATGACGCAATATAGCCTAATCATTAAGTGGAATGCGGTGCTATTGACCGGACTGATCAACTACCGAGTTGAATTGAACATAGCCTCATGCAGACGCACACACACACACACAGAGAGAGAGAGAGAGAGAGAGACCACTTTGCGCTTAAGCAAATAGGCTACGCTTACCATGGCAAACTTTACATCTGGAAAGAGCTCCTTGGTAACTATCCTGCTAGTCTCAGGTCACGTCAACACTTGATCCCAGAAAGATTGTCTTCGACATGTTAGTTTTTTGAACATTTATTGTATCTAATGACATAGAAAACATAATGATTTGCATACACATACCGCACTATACACAACTTTTATTCACTAGCGACTACAGCCTAAAACCGTCAGGTTGAAGGGGGGCTAATTACTCCATAGAATTACTCTCTTATTTCGTATTTTCTTAAAGTGACAGGCACTGAATTACACCTACTCATCACCAATGTGCACTCAATTGGACCTACACACCACATTAAAGATATGCCTAAGTGTTATAGGTTAAACGTCAATATGAGGCATTCAAATTACTAAATATGTTTACCTACTATAGTAATTACTAGTAAAATGCTATACTTTAAAAAATGCATTATTAAATAAATACACTCTATATGAATTCAAAAATATATGATAGAAACATATCACATAAGCTATCATTTTCAGTGTGTGTTTGTGTGTGTGGAGAGAGTCAAGCAGAATCTAGGATGTCCACTGTTGTGAATGATCCCACTACAGCATATATTACTGATGACGTCAGGGTGGTGGGGGCCCCAAAATCAAACACTTTTTTTTTTAAAGTATTGAAATCGCAATTCTTGACTTGGTATCAGAATCGACCCCCCCCCTCCCCCCCAAATTGTGTAAATCCCCCCTACATGAATAACCTAAGGGGGGAATTCCCCCCCATTTTGAAAAATGAATTTTAAGCCCTGTTACTGTAGTTTTCAAATGGCTGTACAAGTACTATATAGTGCTGTCTTGAGAATTTTCAGGTAGTGTCACCGTTCTGACCTTTTTTTGCATGGGAAAACACTGAGAGCATAAACTGTTCATGACAAAGCCATTTGACTATCTTGTTCATAAACGATGGTGTCAAGACTTCTCATTTTGATGACACTGGCAGTTCATTGACATAAATACTTGCTTTTGAGGAATGGACTATCAATTTTGAGCAAGTGACGTGCTTTTGCAGGTTATCCACTAGGTTTTGCAATTTACACTAATTGTTTTGAGAAATGCACTAACTGCTGTGCAAATGTTAATAGTGATGTGAGAAAAGCACCAAAGCGACTGAGAAAAACTGTAATACTGCAGTTGTTTTGAAGTACAGTGCAGTGCAATAATATTTTCATGTCCAAAATATTGCATTTTCTGCACAATAACTGCAAATAATTCCTCCAAAACTGCAGTTTTGACACTTGAAGTAGTGCAGTTTTTTATGTGGGAAAAAATCTTCGCAATATGTATTTTAGGATTTTAGGTCATACAACTGGGGCCTAACGGGCAACATATGGCCGAATCTATTACTGACCCACGTTTCTGTAACAGTTCATGGTCTGCAGCTGAATGGACTCTACAGTACGTTCCAGGAGAGTTAAACGTGATCCGCTAATATGGTCCAGATCTCGGTAGTGACCTCTCATATATGCATGTAATGTGGATTGGAGGATGCCAACCACCAGGGGCTTGGGCTTATCTGAATAGCGCTAACTTTATGACCATTAACTTTGATCAAAAAAAAGATGTCCTATACATGCATACTGAAAGAATTATTAATATCTCCACTGACAAAAAGCTTTTACTCTAGGGTTAGTCTTAATCTATGTACAGGATACTGAGAATGTTCTGGAAAACCACAATGGGCCTCATACCTGGCAGAGCAATTAATTACAGACAAACTGCAACCATGACCTTCAAATATTAATATTGACCAGAAGCTCATAATGAGCTTGTTATCTGATGTAGATAAAGATTTACATTCTCTCTATCGTTCTCTCTCACTCACTCACTCACTCACTCACTCACCTTCTCTCTCTCTTTCTCCCTCACTCTCTCTCTCTCTCTCTCTCTCTCGTTTAGGTTTGCTTCCAAGCTGATACGGGGGGTGTTGGACTTCAAAGCCAAAATTGACAGGTGAGCTTCACCTCTTAAAATGACAGTTGACCATACAAGAGCCTGGCCTTCATCCTAAGTATAGCCAGTAGGCTGGTGTGAATCACAATCTCTTCTGCCCTGGTGCTATTTCAGGGGACTAACCTTTTCCCTTCCTTTTATATAGTTCAGTAAATGGACCTGGTTTGTGAGGGTCTGCTTTCTATGTGCTATATTTAACCCCCTGGCCTACCAGGGCCAGTCATATTCCCCTCTCTCTCTCTCTCTCTCTCTCTCTCTCTCTCTCTCTCTCTCTCTCTCTCTCTGGTCTATTATTTTGTTTTTAGTCCAAGGGTATAGTACATGTGGATCTTATAGGTTTGTTGTAATGTAGATTTTAATAAAGGAGTGTTAAACCTCCCGTTGTGTCTGTCTCTCTCTCTCTCTCTCTCACCATCTCACCCCATCCCTCTCTCTTTCTCTCTTTCCATCTCTCCCTTTCTCTCTCTCTGCTGCCTCCCTCCCCAGTGGTCGATTGCCTGTGGAGTACATGCGGGGTCATCCCTTGTGCATGGAGCTCTTTCCTCGCCTCTTCTCGTCCTGTCGGATCCCAGGCCCCAACCATGACCAAGTGATCCACCATGGGCGCTCTCGCCGTGGCCCCACACACATCACTGTGGTCCGCAACTACCAGGTGACTCTGACACATGTCACAACAAAATCATTTCATTCTTCTCTAATACAGGGTTCCCATGGCTCACGGAATTCCTGGGATATCATGGAATTTTGAAATGTTTATTCCATAACATAGAAAGTCTGGGGATTTGATCATGTTTTGTGCCAAGTCATGGAATATCAGGGAATTTGTTTGTAGCATATGCAATATGGAGTTGGCATTTATCAAAAATAACCATGCAGTAAACACAATACAATACTGTGGCTAATTTTCGTTTGCTCAGCACAGAGGCAAACTGGGGTTTTTTTTGGGTCCATTAAAGGTCATGGAAATTTTGCTTTTTATTGTGAAAGTCAGGAAAGAATTCATGGTATTTTACATTTGACTAAGAGTGGGAACTCTGGTAATAACATGCTTATATATTTAGATTTACATTTTTCAGAGATTGTTTTGTATGTTTATTGATAAGTGAAATTCAACACTTTTGCGCAGTACTGTAAACACAATACACACACACATACAAGAGGCCCTATCACATGTTTTGTTCAGGTGCATTCGAGGGGAAATGCACTGTGCTACTGATATCATTCACGTACAGTTAGTTCTTGGCCTTCAGTATGGAGATTAATTTTGATACGCTGTTTTCTGTGAAGTTTATCACCGGTAACCAGAATAGTTGTATCCATTAGATTATTACATCCCCCACCAAAAAACATAACACTGTGTCCTCCAGTCAAGATATCAAAGACCTGTCCCACAGGGGATGTGTGTTGTTTCCTTAGCCATGACATAACTCACTGATAAATAGCCCACTGGCAGACTATTTCAGTTACTGCTAGTTACTTCGATCAAGGTCTCTAGTCTGGCTGATACAGAATTATACCGGATGACCAATGTTTTGTGAGGGAATGGGCTATTTTGTCTTCAAATGACAATTCTGAATAAGATACTACTTACCTGGAATGCTTAATCTATCTATAAAGCAAGAAGCGTCTGTGTGTCTGTCTGTCTGTGTGTCCTAATGTCTGTGGCACGCATATCTCGCTGACCGTTTGTCAGACTGATTTCCTGAACTTCGCAGGTGTCTTGCTACGGGCATGAGTAAGTGCAGTGCCAAATTTGACATTGTTTGAATAAGAAATGCAAAAGATATCGTTGAATATATCAGTAAAAGAAGCACACATTGGCTTTCACCGCTAGCCACTCCCCCTCTCACACAGCACTGTACTGTAAGCTACCAGTGAGGATAGAAGCAGGGCTTTGTCAGAACTGGATCAGTGTAGGTTACACGGGTAAAAGGTTAAGTGAGTGCAAGATGTGTTAAGCGAGTGCAACATGTCTGACCTCAACAATAAAGACCCCCTGTATGCGGTTTGCTTGCATAAAATGACTCCGCGGATTTTGCAACAACACGCACAGACAGGTATGCAGTGGCTCTTTAAAATGACGTAAAAAATGATGTGCAATAAACGGACACTTCGAATAGCCCAGGCTACTTTGGACTGTCTTTAGACTTTGAATAAGCAAACGACAATTCCAACTGCAAGGTCCTAAATTGAAACGAGCAATAATGGTCCCGAATTAAAGAATGTCTCAGAATGCCACACATGCAAAGCATAACCAGAAATAAACGAACACTTCGAATAGCCCAGGCTACTTTGGACTGTCTTTAGACTTTGAATAAAAAAGCGACAATTCCAACTGCAAGGTCCTAAATTGAAAACGGCGATAATGGTCCAAATTAAAGAGCGTCTCAAATGCCACACATGCAAAGCATAACCAGCGACAAACAGCAGTGGCAGACAGAGTGTGATGTCACTTATAGGCCACCAGAGACTGTTTTTTGAGTCACACCGTTTATAAATTTCATATGATGATGCATCATTCCACAAAATGGTTTGTTTTCTCTATCATCAAGTTATTCAATAGGCTAAGCATATGTTAGGATTATGTGATTTTGATTTGTAAAAAATGTCACATAGCCATTCTTAAATTCTGCTCACTTCACATTTATTATATTATTATATTATCAGTATTTATTACATTACTGGAATTATGTTTTTCCCTATCATCCTATTTTTAAAGCAGGCCTACCTGCAGGCATGTAATTGGGCTACAGGAATAGTTGTTTTAGGAACAACTGCACTAGTTATTTTAATTAGAGAAAGAAGAAGAATGGATCTTCTCAGACACTGTGCCTGAACTTAGGCATGGGCCAGGTCGTTGAAGATCTGAAAAAAGATCATTTTATATACATACGTATAAATGCAAAAATTAAGAGACCACTGCAAATTTTTTTGATGTCCTCCTATGGTTGCTGAGTGACATCCGAATGAGTTGTCAGTCATATTCAAATTTCCACTGAATATGACCGTCAACTCATTCGAATGTCACTTGTGGTCTCTTAATTTTTTCCAAAGATGGATATGTGTATATGTATATAACAGATTCAAAAGATTCTGATAGCTGCAGGCTCAGATATTTCCATTGCTTTAAGCCCTACAGATACTAATATATTAAGCAACTGAATGGTACAAATATGGAATTACTACTACAGATGTGTAACCCCAAGAGCTTTTTTGATTCCTTCCCACTGTGGAATGGAATGACAGATACCGTAAATAGGTGGGTGACTTGACTTTCAGTAGTCGCCAAATGGAAATGGAAGTGGGAAACTGTTGCCATAGCAGTTAACTTGTCATTTGTAGTTCTTTCAGCTGGACGTGTATAACAGTGACGGCACGCCACTAACGGAGGGTCAGATCCACGGGCAGCTGCTCCGCATCCGCTCACAGTCCTGGAAGACGGACAAGGAGCCCATGGGCATCTTGACCAGCGAGCACCGCCACACCTGGGGCCAGGCTTACAACCGTCTGCTCAGAGGTACGCACATAGACAACAAAAATCATTTCCGTGGGATATACACACATATACTACAACAATTTATGATTGGTTTAGGAATTCAGGATTCATTCATTAATTTGTGTAAATATGTATTTATTCACAAATAATGAATGCAGTAAAACAATAGTGCATGTACAGTTTACAGAAGCATACTGCAAACATTTGGGATACCTACCATCTCCTATAAGAGTAAATGATAAAGTGGTGAGGTAGTAGCATAGTGGCTAAGGAGCTGAGCACCGTTGTGCCCTTGAGCAAGGCACTTAACCCCAAATTGCTCCAGGGACAATGGGTAATCCCTTGTTTTATAATTGACATATGTAAATTACTTTGGATTAAAAGTGTCTGCTAAATGTAAAGTATATGGGAACAGTGTATACTCAAAGCACAGCCCCATATGTGAACTGGGACTGTGTCCATGCTAACTCCACAATACAGTCGTTTAACTAACTGCCTAATCCGTTCACCCCTCTGTTGTTTACTGAACACATCCAGTCTCGTTCATTTGACTTTTAAGAGTGTTTGTGACGCAGTTCATGGACACGCCTTTGCGAAGACAAACACTCTCTCTCTCTCTCTCTCTCACTCACACACACACACACACAGTGACGGACTGGATGGTCTGGCATTTGGGCAGATGCCAGAAGGGCCGTGGGCCGTTTGGGCCGGCCAATCACGGAGCAGCATGCTCATTTCAGGCTATATTTCAGAGTTTGCCGTTCATTTGCATTCGTATTTTGTCATTTTTGGCGAAGACTTGCATTCCTTTAGGGATATTGAACATATTGAACATTCTCTAACCATCGTGATTTCAAATTGGTGCAGTTTTCAGCACAAAAACTCATTTTGTTCTTTTCATGGAGAGCACTGCTCTATGCTGTTCTATGGTGCTTTCTGCCTCTTGCGCACGCATGTTTTCGTGACGTTGCATAGTAATCCATGTATTCTAGGCTATTCTTTTTTCATTTTCATATTTCATATTACATTCATTTTTTTGGAGTTGTGCATCGATATATCCATGTTTTTGGTTCAGTCTTTATGCATATTAAAGTTAGAGTTCATCACCAATGGGGCTACAAACGTGTTGTCCGTGCATGTGAAGTTATATCTGTGTGTTGCGGGCACATGCACTCGCGTGCATGCGCGTCCCCGTGTGGGCCACTGGTTGGTGAAAATGCCAGGGCCGTTTTTTAATCCCAGTCCGTCACTGCACACACACACACACACCACTCATGCTGGCCCTGGTGTAAGTTTACTTTGGGGAGTGGGGAGTTAATGTATTTTCTACTGAGATCCTCTGTTCAAATTCAGATAAGACTGGGACTGCTTTTGTGTCCGAAAAGGTCGGACAGGGCTTCTTTTTGAAAGCCAAAACAAGTCTTACAAGTCTTAATACTCACAGGGATGAATGTTTTTGTCATGAATACCTCATAATATTTATTCAGGTCCTCTGTAAATAATGACGAAAAGGAATCTGAATGTTTGAGAGAGAGAGAGAGAGAGAGAGAGAGAGAGATGAGTGAATGTAGTACATATGGTACGTCTGGCTATGAGAAGAGGCCACATATAACATGTAGGTCAATATGACAAAGTCCTTTTAGACTCCCTTATAAAGTCTGTTATTTACATCACTGAGAATGGTTTCCACAACCTTCAGGAATTATCATTTCAAACATCTGCTTTACAGTCATTTTCAGTGGGATATACTCAACGGGGGTGTTAAGGCCAACACCTACTGGCGGCATTTGACAACGTGTTAAGTAACTCCAATGTTTAAATTGTTGTATCCCTTTAGGGCTGTATTTTGGGCTCCAGCACATGGCATAAAGCTCGTTATTCACCCGCGCAAAGCTTAATTCGGTATTTTGCACGTTTATTTTTTAAACATTGCAACCAGGGGTGTGGCAATTAACAACCTAGGGAGGGGCCTGGCACATTGTCTAAAAATCGCTATCTTACACCACCTAAACCTGGTCAGAAGTCAATGGCGAGTTGTTCATATGCTATTTTAAGAGCGCATGTCAACAGTCATATTGGCAGAGTGCACGCACCATCCTTCTATCATTCATGAGCACACCCAGCGCTGCGTCCATGCAAAGCATTACAAATTGCACAATTATAATGGGAAACATAATTAGAATAAAGATATTACGAAATACTGTACATCTCATGATAAGTAGTTATTCACCATTATTTGCAAATTGGTAATGACGGTTAAAAGTGATTAGGGGAGAGGCGAGAGACACGTATGGAGCACAGCTGAAGACGTACTGTCACGAGATATAAGCAACTCCTCTGCAGGATAAATGTCATTTGAGCAATATTAGGGTAAGTGTTGCTTTTTCCAGCCTATGTTTTCGGTGGTAACCCATTGTCAGTCAATAGTGAAAGTAACTGCATATAACTGTCTTGTCGTTGACTGACTCCTTGGTGAAGTTAGTTTCACTTTGCCAATGAGTTCAAATAATAGACGAGTGCAAATGCGTGAAGGCTATGCTAGGTTTTAGTAAAGCATAGTTTAATAATGACTATTCCAGACGGTCTTGCAAGCAGCCCCCTTCAAATGCGGCGTTTAATGCCAAAATACCGATGCATTTATTTGACGCGTTGCGCCGTTAAAAGGAATGACAGATGTCATTCTCATTGGTTTAAAATGATGTTGCGCCCCGAACACACATATATGACTGATTAAAAAACCTAGGAACGCCTTGTTGCGCCATGCGCTCCACGTTAAACCCCTCCCAATGTGAACTGGACATCCTACTAAATTTGAATAGACTTTTGACGAGTAACGATGCACTTTAGAATGTCATGATGGGGCCCTTAGTGTCAAATCTATAGACGCTAATGTCACCACCAGTGGGCGTTGGCCTTGAGTGTTGAAGATCTGTCACGGTTGTGATTGACAGGACCCAGGGGTTACAGAGTTGTTTAGAGCAGTGTTTCTCAAAGTGTGGTCCGGGGACCACTGGTGGTCCGTAAGCTATCCCAAGTGGTCCGCGGGCAGACGTGGTAAAATATAATATAGATGAGTTGTTTGCCATATTGAACCAACTTGTATGTAAATCTAAACAGTTCTGCAACACTGCCTATGTAAGATATGCCAGTTTAAATCATATTAATCTTCTGACACAATAAGCAAGGTGCAAAGACAATAAGCAAGGTGGTGGTTCAGTAGGCCTATTGTGTACTGTTGAAGTAGGTCTAATCTTTAGCTAAGTCCGTGAGTTTCTTTTTATTAGTTAAGTGGTCCTTGGTCTGAAAAAGTTTGAGAAACACTGGTTTAGAGGGACAAAAGGACTTTGTTTGTCTGCTTCAGTGCTGCCACTAGGGTTGCAAAGGGGTGGAAAATTTCCGGTAAATTTCCGGAAACTTACTGGAAACTTTCCATGGGAAGTTAATCTGGGGAATTTTGGAAATATTCCAAATTGGAAACTTTCATGGAATTAAAGGAAATTAGGGGAACTAATGGGAATTTACTGGGAATTTTTGGTAATTCCAACTTTTTCATATACAAACAATAACATTTTGTTAACCAATATGATTTGTTTGTTCATAATTTCGCTTAGTTTAGCATACAAAGGGAATTAATGAGAATTTACGGGAATTAACTGGGAATTTTTGGTAATTCATACTTTTTCGTATACAAACATTAACATTTTGTTAACCAATATGATTTACGCTTAGCTAAGCATACAAAGCTAGCTACCATGCTAGTGGGAATCCTATTCTCTGCCTATGGTTTACTAGCGTGCTAAGCTAGCAACACTGAAACCACTGAACTGCCCAAGATACACCACGCCACTCTGATTGGTTGGAACATTAACTGACTATCAGTTTGTTCAGTTAGAATCCTAGAAAATGGTAAAACAAGTAAAAATGACACAACATACCACCCCAACCAAACCTTATAGATTATGTAAGTTATATATAAGTTGTCAAGCTTAATCAGACAGATTAATCGTCCCATTACAGTTTAATTACAGTTTAATTACAGTGCAAAATGACGCACACCAATTTGAATGAGGACAAAAGTGACGACAAGCCTTTAACTGGGCAACTCTGTTTGCAAACTTCTCCCAGTTTCACACCAGTTATTCCCACATGAGATGACGTTTTCACTGGGAATTTATTTTCCCCATGCACATGAACACACCATAGGTTTCCTTTATGTCTAGTAGCCTATGCTGATTGCTGTGTGCATGGGATTGACGTACTGTATGTGCAGGGTAGAAATTTGACTGAAATTGCATTAAATCAGGTTGTTTTAACTAGTATTATGCTGCAAGATGGGGTTTTGTCTACTACATTTAAGTTCCTTGTTAAAGACTAATTTGCCATATTAAAAATTCCCAGTTTATTCCCATTAATTCCCATTAATTCCCGTTTATTCCCGTTAATTCCCGTATATTCCTGTTAATTCCCATGGAAATTTTCCAACTTTGAAAATTCCCGGAATTTTGCAACCCTAGCTGCCACCTGCGACAGAATGGAGCACCGAAACCAAGACGGTTTACGTTGCCATTCCATGTACAAATAAAATCATTGATATAATCAGATTCATATCCAGGAAGGAGCTATGCAATTACAACACCAAAGACAGGCCAACAATCAAAGCTATTTATTAGATTATAAGTGTTTCTGCACAAGGCACTGTATTGTACTGCTCTGTACAAAGCTATTAGATTATAAGTGTTGCAGCAAAAAGACAAAAAAAGCATCAATGAGAGCAGAGGTTTGTGTGTAGCTTTGCATAGCATTGTGTGTTGCAGTTCAATCTGTCAGGGACAGTACTAGCGTGTATTATCAATAGGTGTGCATGCATTAGACTTCCCATTTATAGCCGCTATCATCATCTTACAAACGCTGAGGACAGATGTTGGGCTGCTACACTATAGCACTATCTGCTTGCGGTTATTTTTACCACCTCAGCCGCTGTGTATTATGACTGGAATGATAATTGTATCCAACTTTTCTCTTCTCCCCTTACTACGGACTAGACAAGATAAACAAGGAGTCGGTGAGACTGATTGAGAAAGGGCTCTTCACACTGTGTCTGGACTCTCCCGTCATGAGGATCTCAGATGAGAAGTATGCAAGATTGCACTGTGGTCTCAACCCCCTCCACCCCCCCATTGATTACGTGTGGTGGTGTTGTATCTTGACAGAACAGAAGGGAATGCATTGATTTTGTTTGTCTGGTGTTTTTGTTTGTTTGTTCTTTGGTGATTGACAGGTACTCCAGTCGAATGGCAGCTCAGATCCTACACGGGGGCGGGACTCACTCCAACAGTGGAAACCGCTGGTTTGACAAAACTCTACAGGTAACAGAGTGCTGAAGCCAAGCATCGATCATGTTGCACAACGTCCTCCTCAAACATCACACTTGTTATACAGTTTTTTTCAATTGCTAACAAGCTTACCAATACTTCAGATACTTTTTCTAAACTCTTAACACAGACTCACACCTACAAAACACAACTGGCCAAATGGATAATTTTCTTCTCAAAAACACATTTTGTTAAATATACTACTAACAAATCTTTCTCTGCACACACTAACTTTACCAAAACACTGGAAATCTAACTCAAAATGAAATTATTCTGTCAAAGAATAACACTTTTTTTCACTTCAAGGTACATGCAGTCAATCAGAGTACACCAGGTTTCAAAATACTGGCTATTGTTGACATTACAAAAACTGCATAGACTTTTATGTTTCAGTATGTCCACATGTTATGTTCACATACAAAAGCATTCCAGGAGGTACAGTAGAAATACTTACAGTATGATGGAACAGAAAACGTTTTACAGTATTGCAATGCTTACAGTGAACAAAAATATCCATGAAACACACAAGCATTCTGAACAAAAAAACAACAGCAAAAAGCCCAGATAAAAAGGGGGGAGCTAAAAAAGCACACAATTACTGTATCTAATCTCTGCAATCTTCAGGGTTAGGCCACATGTTTTCATTAGCATCGCATTGATTACATGGTCAATGATCACTGACAGCAGTTCTTGCAGCCAAATGGAATGCCACCACACATTCTTACACCTCTACCTTGCCCTCTCCTTGGGCCTGCTCTTCTCCCTGGCCTTGCTCCTCTCACTGCTCCTGCACCTCTCACTGCATCTCTCATCTGGGCCCCTTGCTCTTACTCTTCCTCGTCCAGACATTACAGTTTTTGTCTTTTTCTGTTTCTGTTTCTAAAAACATTACTCCTCAAAGTCCTCCTTTTACTGTGTCAGTGTAATAGAACAAAATAACCCCTGCCACTGTGTATAAGCCAGACTGGAATCAGCTGTGGTTGGCCCAATTTACCCAACATAAATCAGTTGTGTGTCAATTATTGAATTGTTTGTTTATTATCAGCTGAGATATATAGTTTTTGAACTGATATCATTGCAGAAGCAGAGTTTTTATACTGTATCTAAGGTTTGGAATATTGTTTTTACTATTGTGGGATGTTGTTCGTAATAACTGCAAAAAACAATCCATAATTTTGTTGGGAGGTATAGCTTGTCTGTTAAGAAAATGTAAGCATTGTGGAAATGTGTTCACTGACTGCATATCGTGTGAAAACGACATGAAATGTGTGAATGGTATGGCCACAAAAGACCGATGCTGTGCTAATTGTATTTAGAGTTTTGAAAATGTGACAACTGGTTGGACAAACGCTTGTTAGCGACTGAAAAAAACTGTAATATATACAGCTCTGGAAAAAATTAGGAGACCACTGCACATTTTTCTGATGTCATCCTACGGTTGCTGAGTGACATTCGAATGAGTTGAAAGTCATATTAAAAATTAATAGACCACTGCAAATTTGAATATGTCAAGTTTATTTGTCAGTGCAAACTTTTTCTATTTCCAATTTGTTGCAGTTTGTGGTGGGTGAGGATGGATCATGGGGATTGCTGTATGAGCAAGCCACTGCTGAGGGGCCTCCTATAGCCACTCTATTGGATCACATACTCAAGTTCTGGTACTGTCAAGACTGATATCATAATATAAATCATAACATGTGTATATATATATATGTATACATTATATCCTAAGAACTCATGTTATGGTTTTTAATTTATGTTATCTATTATTTTATTTAGCAGACTGGATCTATCTATCTCATCTATCTATCTATGAGTTCTGAACAGTTGGCTGTTATCTGCATGTACAGTATTATTTGGTCTTTGCCCACTTATTTTCTTTTCTCTCTCTCTCTCTATCTATCTATCTATCTATCTCTCTATCTCTCTCTCGCTCAGTAAAAAGGATAGGGCGGATAAGAGGAGAGCTCCATTAATTCCTCTTCCTATGCCAAAGAAACTCTATTTCTACATTGATCCCGAGATCAAGTGGGACATTGAGATGGCCAAACAGAATCTAGACATGTAAGTCTCATTCCCATTTTAAACCAATTATTACTTGGGGCAGATCAGGGTTACTTGACCAAGGAGTAACTTACGTTTACATTTAGTCAATTCAGACCAAGCAAGTGGGCGCTGGGTAAATCATTTACATCATTTTAGCAGACGCTTCTGTCTAAAGCGACTTAAATATGTAAATTACATTACAAGGGCCATTGTCCCCGGAGCAACTTGGAGTTAAGTACCTTGCTTAATTGATGGGAATTGAACCCACAACTTTTTCAAGATAGTGCAGGCTAGCCGAGTTCCTTAACCACTGCACTACCACCGCCCCCAGGTATACCAAGTCGAGAGAGTCAAACTTTTCATATGAAAAGTACTACGAAACTACAAAAAAATGTTTAACCCTGGTCTAATGCTGGTATGAGTGGTATATCAGTCTCAATGGCCAAACAAATAACCAGACATGATGAATCTCAGTCTCAGTTTTGGATAAGTCTCAGTCATTGACATCAAGGCTTCAAAAGAATTCCTTGAGATTGTTTTTCGTACTGAAAGAAAGAGGTAGGCCTAAGTCTAGGTAACATTTGCAGTGTACACACAAAAGCTGGCTTCAGGTATTAAAGTCAGATAGCGCAGAGCTACAAGGAGCTGATATGGTTCTGCGTGACCACATAGCACTATTTATCTACATCTTTATGTGGCTAACCCCTTCAGTTCCAAATAATAACTAGAAATATACCATCTCTCAATACCAAGTAGCGATACAGGAAATGCAAGACCGGTTAAGATCTGAGGATAGGATATGTGTCTTTATCAGTTTGATTGAAAATAAAACTTTTAGCAAACTCTTAGATAACATTTATGCGATTCATTAAATGCTCACACCATCGTTGCTGATATTTTTCTTAGTTCATTAGTTCAACTTTTCAGTTTATGATTTTCAGTTTAGAATAGAAATGTTATGGTAAAACTCCGTAATAAAACAGTTCCTTGCTCTTTTTTCCTGATATCTCTCATTGCATTTTTTCTTGCAGTCTAATCAATGATCTGGACATAAATTGCTTTAATTTCCAACGCTTTGGTAAGGAGCTCGCTAAGCGACTAAACCTCAGTCCCAATTCACTCATCCAGGTGGGTCTGCAACTAGCCTATCAGAGGTGAGTTCAGAGGACACATGGAATCATGTGTCACATGGAATCATCTCCTCAGAACATTTCTGTGTCTCGTTTTACATGTGGCAAATACACAAGTCACAACATGTAAATACAAACATTTTGGATCTGTTAGGAAGGACTTTTGAGCTTTAGGCTAACTTGTGTAACCCACTTTTTAGGCAATTTTGCTAAGCTAGGCTAAGGTGGAGGGTGTCAGACTGGCTATAGAACACATAGAGATGAGAAGGGCATGCATCCTCTTTTCTAATTCTTGGATAGATGGCAAATGGGCAGATTTCCCAAAAAGTTGGTGTGTTCCTTTAAGCACTGTGGAATATAGTACAGCAGTAAAGTTGATTTCTGAGACTAACCTTTATAGAAATCTATTTTAAGGCTTTAAAGTGCATCAAGCCAGCCTCACCTTTGCTTTGCATTGTGTGTGCTAGACATTAGTTGTTGTAAATGGAATCATAGAAATCAATTTCATTCAGTTGAATTAAAATGAGATGGACAAAAGATTAAAAAGATATGGACATGTTACGTACAGTTTGCTGTGACTTACTTGCTGTGATTCCAAATAGCCACTCACCCCTGATGACCTTTGATCTTTGCAGGGTTCATGGAGAGCTGTGCACTGCCTGTGACATTGCCTCGCTCAGGATGTTCAGGGCAGGACGTACAGACTATATCCGCTCTCCCACCAACCAGAGTCTTACATTTGTGATGGCTTTTGATGACCCTAATGTCTCGGTGAGGAACTTGTTGGTAGAAACATTATAGCTAGTCCAGTATAGCTTGTATTTTGAATATTTAAAGATAAACATTCCAAGTTTTTTGTTGATCGATGTTTCTTGGATGTTAATGAGCCAAAATGATCAAATAGATTGCCCAATTGTGCATTGTAATCATATTCAGTTCTTCTAAGATCACCGGAATTTTTATTTTAAATTTGAGTGAAACACAGTAGCTGTTAGGGCTGCACGATTATGGCCAAAATAATAATCACGATTATTTTGATTAATTAATTTTAGTGACAAAAATATTTTTTCCTTAAACATATTGGACTTGTTATCTGGCTCATCCAAATTCTTCCCTTCACATTTACTCCCCTAAATTACTGCAAATATAGACTTGACTGCGACTTCCAGACTTCCAAACAAATTTTTTGTGCATGCTACTTTGTCAATATTTGGGGAAACGTTAACGGCCCACCGGTAATCCCCCCAACGCTCCCCATTAGCCAGTTAAGCTCTGCTTCTTGTTCCTGAGTTTAATCGCTTAGTCCAGGGTTCCAAACTTTTTGACTCAAGGACCACATTGGGTTTTGAAAATTGGCTGGCGGGCCACACACTAATAATAATAATAATAATAATAATAATAATAATAACATTTTGTATTATTTAAATGACAACTTAATTCCTTAAGAAATACTGTTAATTTGATGCTGTTTAAATCATTTATAAATGGTGCACTGTCAAAGACTCTTTGCTATGGCTAGTGCTGTGCCTATGGCTGTGCCCTCTTACAGTTTATAATGGTCAGTAGTGGGAACTACTGTTGCCATCGCGCTCTCTCCCTCTTGTGCACTCATACTTTCCCAAATGGAGTAGCATAACATAGTTAGATCTGCTGCTATCTCAATGTAACAAGCTGTTTTGACATTGACATCGTACATTGAGTGTAAAGCAGTTTGCAATAGCCTAAAGTTGACCATAACGTTGTCTATCGCTGGAAAGAAATAACGAGCAGCCTATGATCAACTGCTCGGCGGACCGGATTAAAGTGCGTGGCGGGCCGCAGTTTGGACACCCCTGGTTTAGTCATTCTTTGATATGTAATAGGGCTGTCAATTGATTAAAAAAATAATCTAATTAATTACATACTCTGTGATTAATTATTCTAAATTAATCGCATATATAATTTTTGCTGTGAAAGTATTTTAAATATTTAAATTCAAACGAATCATTGAATAATCAGCATTAGTGACATTAAAGTTCAAAAACTCTTTTATTATTATTTTAATAATGGCCATAATAATCTATGATATGACCTAATATGCTGAGGAAATAAATTCAAAAGAGCTTCGGGAAGAAGTTGTTTTTCACATACAAGGCATTTCAGGCCACAGATATAACCTGGGGGACACAATGAAAATAAATTAACACTCCCCTCAATGTCAACACTATTTCTTTGCAATGTGCGACTTTAGAGTTGATGAACTCCGGTGATATGCAAATTCCTTGCTGCATACATTGCAGAGGACTAATCAACACTTTATTTTTATCAACACATCAGGCCGTTTTTTAAAAGTAAATGTTCCAATCAATGATCTAGGCAGCACATTTTCTTCTCTCTCCTTCATTTTACAGTCTACAGGTTACTGACTACAACGGCTCGGGGTCAAAAGTCATACGGAATCGATTAATCTGCGTTATTTTTTTTAATCAGTTATTTTTTCTCAAATTAATTAATCGAAATTAATCAGTTATTTTGACAGCCCTAATATGTAAACCACTGACGTGTAGGCTACATTTTCATTATTGTTCACTCGTTTTGCGTAGGCTGTGTTAACATAATGCTAGTCCACAGTGCATCCAAACTGAGCAGTGCATCAGGCTGAGCAGTGCAGGGAACAGCTGTCATTGGTAGGCTGCATGCAGGCACATGGTCAGACAAGTTTAAGGAGCGCTTGATTTGTTTTGTAGCGGAGCATTCTATGGGTTGCCAGGTTGGTTCTATGGGTAGAGCACGCATTTTTAATATCGCTCGATCACACAAATTTGATCGTGGGAAGCCAAAATCGTGATCATGATTAAAATTCGATTGATTGTGCAGCCCTTGTAGCCGTGTGAGCCTTAGTGACTTCAGTGAGAAGGGTCATTCTACAGAAACTTGCATTTTTCTGTCCCGACACTTTGCAGACACTTTCTGTTCCACTTTGAAAAACACCTAATTGTTGCACTCTCTTTGTATTTCTAAGTAAAACAATATGTTAACTGAACAATTATATGTTTTTGAGCCATCAAAGTGACAGTATTTATTTTTAAATCGATTTTATAGGATTCCAAGCACCACAAAAGTGCCCGTCCCAACCCTCATATATACGGACTGAGGCCAAAAACATGTTTTTAAAATAATTGAACTACAATAATGCATGCATAACTATCACATTTTATTATATAAGCAATATTTATACAAAATATCAAATGAATATGATTATTTCATTAAAAATGTCCCTGGTGTTAATGCACAACAACACTCTTATTTTGAAATACAATCAATCATACTAATGACACCACTGGACTTACTTTTACTTAATACCTGGTATATAAAGAAAGGCAAATGTTAAATCAACAGCCTCCTTTCATTCAGCAGAAATGTTAGCATTTATATCATGATTTCTTATTGAAGCCCTTAGTCAAAGTCACTGGTATGACCTTCTTAACTCATAGGGAAATTAAAGAAAATAGAATACACAATAGGATTCAGTGCCATACTATAGTGAGTCTAGCCTGACTAACAACATATTTTTTATTCCCTATAGCAGCCATTTTGTAAAATGCAGTTTTTCACAAAATTGTCACTGGTGTTACCGTCACATACTTTTTGGTAACACCAGTGACAACTTACCATTGACGAAGACGTAAAGTAACACCAGTGACTCATTAAGCTGTCCCTAATGTGTATTCTTGCAGCAAAACACAATATTTTTTTGGACATTTTGCCATGCAAAAAATGCACGTTTCTGTAAAATAACGGTTTTATTTATTTATTTGTTTCAGAGAGAGAAGCAAAGGTCGAGTTACTACGAGAGGCAGTGGAGGCTCACACACAACTCACTGATCAGGTAGCCTAATTATGAACTGACAGAAAAAGACAGCACAACTGTTGGTCTATTAAGCTTTGTCTCCAAGTGTTGAACTTAATTGTGAATTTTCATATGAGTGAGTCACAGGTCCTCTGGTCACATTGAAAAATATAGGAATGTTTGTCAGTAATGTGTCTGTCAATAGTGGACTTTTGACTTCTGGTTTAAAGAGACAAATGGTCATGTGGTCGTTTTATTATTCACCACTTCCCAGAATCCCCATGACTGGGACATTCCTCTGCCAACTTGTTCCTCAATTGCCTGGTGGGAATGTTAATGTATTGCATGACATACCCATAATATACCCTACAAATTGTTTCACTTAGACTATAACAGATGCCCTTTGTGAATATCTCATTATATGAAAACACAACATATCCTCATACAGTATACATTTGACATTTTTGATATCAGGTACGACAGGGGCAGGGCATCGATCGCCACCTGCTGGGCCTAAAGCTTCAGGCCATTGAGGAAGGCCTGAGTGTACCCAGCATGTTCATGGACACGGCCTATGGGTTAGCCACGCACTGGAAGCTACGCACAGGACAGGTATGAGTCAATCTCTCTGTGGCTATTTTCAGTTGTGAGGATATGAGGGGAGTGTCTGAGCATGGGTTTCCAAAGAGACTCGCCTGAATTAAACCAGCGTTCTTATCCGTGATATTCCTCAGCCAACAATGGGCGTCACCATGACACCTCAGTATTCAAACATACAGTTTTGTATTTCCGGCCAAAGCTGTGTTGTATTGATTTTAATGTGGCGGTAGACGGTGTTTGACGTATCCTAAGCCATACAAAAGCAAACTACTATTTCTCATATATTATATAGAATATCCATATTGAGTGCAGGATACTTACCTGGCAGGGGTAATACAATGATCAAGAAGGTTGTTTGCCCAGGGCGAGGCTTGGCCATTGCACATCCGGTCGTGCTGACCCCTGCGAATTCCTCAAATGTGGGAATCTCGACTGCACAATTTCTGGTAGTGGGGGACTGCATTCGCGCTCTCCCCGGACTTGTAACCGGAGGGTTGCCGGTTCTAACCCCGACCAGTAGGCACGGCTGAAGTGCCCTTGAGCAAGGCACCTAGACTCTCACTGCTCCCCGAGCGCCGCTGTTGTTGCAGGCAGCTCACTGCGCCGGGATTAGTGTGTGCTTCACCTCACTGTGTATTCACTGTGTGCTGAGTGTTTCACTAATTCACGGATTGGGATAAATGCAGAGACCAAATTTCCCTCACGGGATCAAAAGAGTATATATACTTATACTTATACTAGAATTGTCAACAAGAAGGATATTCTAGTTAGCCTGCTGAGACTGCACTACGTTATAATGTAAGCAGAATGGACGGAAGATGAAAACCCTCACAGAAGTAGGGTTTCATGAATAAGGTGAATAAAACCTATATACACTTTCATCTGTTACTTCAACAATACAGTTGGATTGAGAGTACACTTGCAGGATCTCACATCAGACTCTGTTGTCATTGAGATGAGGAAACACAATGATTACTACTACATAATCCTTACACAGGTCATAGTCTTAAAATTAGAGACCAAAGTCTTGCAGATCTAGACTTCTAGACTAGACTTTTCTGACAATTAAGCACAACACTGTTACCATAGACCAGTGTCTCTCAAACTTTTTCAGACCAAGGATCACTTAACCAATAAAAAAAAAAATAATGGACCACCTAGCTAAAAGTAGACCTACTTCAACAGTATATTACACAATAGGCCTACTCACTGAACCACCTTACTTATTGTCTTTGCACCTTGCTTATTGTGCCAGAGGATTCATAGGATTTCAAGTGGCGTAGCTTACATAGACAGTGTTGCAGAACTGTTTGGATTTACATACAAGTTGGTTCAACATGGCAAACAACTCATCTATATTATATTTTACCACATCTGCTCGCGGACCACTTGGGATAGCTTGCGGACCACCAGGGGTCCCCGGACCACACTGCCAAACACTGCCATAGACCATAAAACCAGCCCTTGACTCACAATAACAAAAATCCGCCGTCGATTTAAGCAACATCTTGTGAAAGAGGCCATGAGTGGTCCTGTGACATTCTTCACATTGTGAAAGAGGCCTGCAAAGTGCACACACCCATCTTCACCTCAGTGGGCAGACAGTGCACATTAGCATAAGAGCTTGTGCACTGTAGGTAATTAGAGTCGATTCCTCAAATGACTACAAGATCTTTGTCTTTCATTTGTTTTACAGTGTAAAGGCAAATCTTTGTTGAATGGCTTATCAGATAACTGACACTCCTTTTTTCATAATCTCATAATCTCTTTTGGTTGTTAAAAATAGCTGTCAGCCTTCAGCGATAAATGAACATCGTTTTCACATCATTGATAAAACCTTTTGCCATATTGTTTGATCTATGGTGAAACTTGTCATCTTGTGATGAGTTTCATCTTGTGATAACATGCATACAGCATAGGAATTGAATCATTAAGCACAATACAGGAATTGAATTATTAAGCACAATAGATAACCTTTGATTGTTTGAATCTGTGTGTATATATACCCCGTGGGTCGCGACCCAGTCTTTGGGAACCAACGGGCTAAATGACAGTTGTCTCAATCCCAAACCATCTCATGTCCTTTGTTCCTCTTCTTTGTCGACTCCCTCATCAAGGTGCCCTCAAACACAGACAGTGTGATGTGTTTTGGGCCGCTTGTCCCTGACGGCTACGCTGTCTGCTACAACCCCCAGTCCGACCACATTCATTTCTCCGTCACCGCCTTTAACTGCTGTGAGGAGACCAACTCTGAGAAGCTGGCCGTGACCTTGGAGAGCACGCTGCATGACCTTCAGTTGCTGCTGGAACCCACTGCATAAACACTCCGCTGGATCTGTGGTTTAGTCATTAATGTGTATTTTGATTTCCCAAAGTGTCAAAGTACAACTGCTGGCTTCATTAGCCTTTGTTTGATGCACCCTAAACGCTTCTATGGGACTGTGGTACTGGACTGTGAGGAGACTGTCTTTGTAACTTTTGGTTCCCTGACCTTAATACTGATCATAAGAAATAAAAAAGAGACACAAGGCAGTCCGAGACACCACAGTGCATAGCTGAGGGAGGGGCTGAGAAGTACCTGGATGCCTTAGCTGTCATTTCCAGTGACCATGTGGTTTGAACTGGTTTAGCCAATTTTAACTTTTGAAGTTTTCTGGCATTGTTTGTTCCTGTTGCCAATATTGTGAACAACAGCAATGGGAGTCTTTCAAACAAGTTTGTTATTACCATGTGTGAGTGAATTACAAGAGAAATCTACTAACTGAATTCTTACTTTTTAAAATGTGAAAACTACCACTACTCACAGGTGCATGGTTAATGTTTAATTGGGACCAAAAATGTTAAGATAAGTGTGCTCAGTGAATCTGTACCACATTGGAAATTGTACATTAATTAAAAAATGGATAACATTTCTATCTCTGTTGTAATATATTTGAATATTTTTATCTTGAGATGTGACATGCAATATATTTAGTGTGCCATCATGTAGGATTGAGTAGTCTGGGAGTATGTGCTCAAACTAGAGCACATTTTTAGATTAGATGTGATTGTGAAGGTAACTCCATATTCTCTGAATCATTCTGTTGATGATTACTGATATCATTCTGATAATTACTTATGCTATATGATGCAGTACACAATAGTTGATTTTAGGATGACAGATAATTAATTCCTTTATTTACATATTTTGGTCAAATCAGTTTAGCGAAACCGGAAATGACTTCACTGGCGGCGTGATCAAGAAACCGGAACAAACAGGTTGGATACAAATACAGACTTGATGCAGCACGCCATATGCCGACGGAGTTGATAGAAAGTGGTGATGAGTAGAAACGTTCGTTAGCTAGTAAACAAACAAAAACACATGCACATTTAACCAGAATAGGGCTGTAAATAGCTGGGCGTTGACAAAGGGACCCGTTCACATCTGTAATGTTTTAAGGCTGTTTTTACATTCAGTATTTTGCTTCAGGTATAACAATGACCAGCTAGCTTGGTAACCGCTGCCTGCTTAACGTTTTTGCTGCTTGTTTTTACTGTTCGGACGTGCTGTTGTTTAAAAAGGGATTAAGAAAGGGACCGTGTCTGGGGAAAACGCAATGTCAGTGTTTTGCGCAAGAGTAACGTTACATCACCAGAAGAAAAGCGGGGCGACCAGATTATTGTGGTCCCTCCTCGGAGCCTGTTTTTTCTCCGCTGTTTTGGGGTACCGACCAGTGATCATTGTCCATGGACTATTCGACAGCTCCGGCGATTTTGTAAATTTGCAAAGATTTATAAATCAGGTGAGTTTAACTTATCTATAGTGAATAACTCTAGAAAGTAGCACATGCGACCTTGTTGATATACCAAACATCTTTGAGCAAACTTAGTGACTTAAAACGATAAGGCACTTGTGGAACCTTGAATGGTCACACTTTGCTTTGTGTCCTGCAATCTGAGATTGGATACATATTAATCCTTTTCTTCAGGAAATGTGTTTTGGCGTTCGTTGCATTGTGCATTTGATTTTTAGAAGATTGTCAGCACATCAGCCTCACTAGTATTTTTTATATATATATATATATATACCACTAGGCTTAAGCTGATGCCACTAGGTCATTAGAATTGTTAGCGCGTAATTGTGTTACATTTTAACAGCGCGTAAATTTAACAATCTGGCCAATAACTGATGCAGAGTCCAGACAGGCCAGATGTTCATATCTGGTGGAACATCGTGTATCATTGGCGGTTACTGGGTGGGACGACTGACTCAGCGCTTTCAAGGAAGTAAACCAACTAACAGTCGTAATGGCCATGTTGAAGATGACTGATGTGAAATCCTATATCCTATCAGGCTAAATGTGATGACCCTCTGTGTTTAGAGCATATTCATTCATGGGCCCCCCAAAAAATCTAGCAGCGACAAAGAATTAAGCACACAATACACTCATTTATTGTAGTACACAGTTAGTGTAAAAGTACACAAGTACACAGTTTCTGTAAAATAAATATACAAGATCCATCACACCACCATCTCATTTCTCGACTTTTCGTTGCTGAGACTCTAACCTCAGTTTCCTTCCTTCCTTCTACCCAGTCTCACCCAGGCACAAATGTGTCAGTGATCGACCTGTTTGACAGAAGCGCCAGCCTACAGCCGCTATGGAAACAGGTGGAGGGGTTCAAGGAGGCAATCTATCCCATAATGCAAAATGCTGCTGATGGCGTCCACCTCATTTGTTACTCTCAAGGTGATTCCTCTGAATGTTAATGTGTATGTGGGATTGTCCTTAGATAGGTACACTTTGACTCTAACCAGCAATATGAAGTGCAATGGTAAATTGTCTATTCAAAGCAAAACATAGAAAGTAAGCCTTTAATTTAAGCTAGATATAAGGTAAATAGATAGAAAGATGTCTTGTATGCAGAGAAAGAAAGAAAGAAAGAGGTGAGCACAATAGTCATACTTCCATTAAGATACATTAGGTCTTAATGGAAGCCTCTTCAGATAATGGTTGATTCACTAATGGTTGATTGACTCCTAGAGTCCATTAGGTCCAAAAATATAGCTGCATATAAATCAGTGCAATTAATTCCTTTACCTATAGTCCTACTTTAACCCAGTGAAACTGTTTTTTCAGGGAAGATTTAGACATTGATGAAGAAAATAGTAATGATGCATCTCTTCAGCTACTTTAATATATTGTATCCTCTATGTTATCCTCTAATGTAACCATGTTTGAGAAACAGAATGCAGAATTTTAGGGCAGAGGTGTTATTTTTTTAACCACTCATTAAAATCCTCTTATTTTTTCCTCAGGCGGTCTGGTGTGCAGAGGCATTCTGTCGACCCTCTCGGACCACAATGTCCACTCTTTCATTTCGCTGTCCTCACCTCAGGCTGGCCAGTATGGAGGTACATTTCAAACGCAGCAGTTTCTGATGGCTAACCTCAGTTCCCCACACCTCAAAATGCACTTCTTTTTTTGGGTGGTGGTAGTGTAGTGGTAAAGGAGCTGGGCTAGCGTGTAGTAGCCAGTCAAGTTGTGGGTTCAATATAGGGATTCCACTGTTGTGCCCTTGAGCAAGACACTTAACCCCAAGTTGCTCCGGGGACAATGTAATCCCTTGTAATGGAATTGACATATGGAAGTCACTTTGGATTGAAAAGTGTCTGCTGAATGAATAAATAAATAAGTGTATCCACAGCTAAAAGTGCACTTTTGTTTTTTCGTCTCTCATTGCCATTTTTTGTATGGTTGCCACTCTGCTTTCATTCACTGTCTATCCCATTTTGTTTTTTTCCAGACACGGATTACCTGAAGTACCTCTTTCCTTCCTTTGTCAAATCAAACCTGTTTCACTTCTGTTACACATCTGTGGGTCAAAGAATATCCATCTGCAATTTCTGGAATGGTGAGGATTGTGGAAAACCATTATAGAAACAATAGTGTGCAGAAAGGCTTTTGCTATGCAGTTAGACACAGTGTCAATAGTGTTTCTTAAGATAGGGAGTGTTGTTTTTGTTGGTGGGGCAGTCGTGGCCTACTGGTTAGGGCTTCGGGCTTGCCGGTTCAATCCCCGACCAGTAGGAACGGCTGAAGTTTCCTTGAGCAAAGCACCTAACCCCTCACTGCTCCTTGAGTGCCGCTGTAGCAGGCAGCTCACAGCTCTGGGTTAGTGTGTGCTCACTGTGTTTCACTAATTCACGGATGGGAATTTCACTAATTCACGGATGGGATACATGCAGAGATCAAATTCCTTGTATACGCAAGTATACTTGGCCTAGAAACCTGATTTACATTTACAATCATTTTGTAATTGTGTAATTGTTGTCATGCATGATAAGAGGTTCTAAAGCTGCAGTTGGCAAGATTGTTTTGATCATATTCACTGAAACCGACACTATGCTCCGACAGATCAACATAAATCAGCCCGTTTTAGAAAAAAACCCGCACTTCTACCTCCACCTAGAGCCTGTTATTTGTTTTGCAAAAATCCACAGCTCCCGGTTCTTCTGGTCCAATCAGAGCAGGGCTGTGTGGGATCTGACTGTCAATCACACTCTGGTGCACACTGACGAGCACAAACTCGATGAGAGGGTGCACAGTGGTAGTGGGAGAGGGGTATGAGAGTTGTAACCATTCAAAATTTTGGCTAAGTCCCCTCAATCTGTCAGACTTGCCAACTGCAGCTTTAAGAGCAACATTTTGTAAGATTCTATGGGAACTTTTCGACACATGACATGGGACAGTTTTCATGGACATGGGACACATTTCTGACCATATTGTTTTGATTTAACAAATGGAAGTCATTTTGCATAGACTGACACCATTTTTATGCAAACATCACTATAGAATATGTTTATGGTGAATGATTATGTGTCGGGTCAGTTAAGTTTGTCTCATGATGAGTGTATATGGATTTGTGTTTGTTTGTAGATCCTCATCACAGAGATATGTATATCAACAGCAGTGACTACTTGGCACTGCTGAACAACGAGAGATCGAACCCCAATGCTACCCGTAAGTCAGTCGTGTGTGTGTGTGTGTGTCTGTGTCTGTGTGCGCGTTTGCGTGTGTTTGCGTGGGTGTGGGTGTGTCATGGCAGCAGTGAAATGTCTAATGCTTACCTGTGATACCCATCTGGGTTGATTGACACGGCACATCTGTTGAACTGTGTGTATGCATGGAAGGGAAGAGTGTTTGGTATGTATGGCTAACTTGAGACTGTGCGTGTGTGCTTAGGGTATGATCTGTGATCCACTGAAGGTCCTAAATCACTGGCATTGTCATGTCAGTGTAAGGTGTCCTCTACAGAATAGACAATCTAGCCGGAAGTGTTCTAGTATCATCAGCCACAGCTAAAATCATGTCTTTGAGTTTCCTCAAAATTTGGGCCCCAAGATGTATCTTAACTTTTTTTGTCTTGTTAGAAACACAATAGGGATTAGTTTTGTTCAGAAGTGGAAGGGCCATCTGGAGTATTCTTGTTTTGACAGAAAAGGAGCGGGTCAACGTATAGTTCTGAATAAGTCACCAACTGTGTGGTGAACAACAATCCTGAGAAAATATTTTACTTTCTGGTGTCTGAAAGTTTTCTTAACTTTAGTAATGACTTAATGATAATGATAACTCTGAGTCCCAGGCCCAGATATGTTGAGAACCACTAGACAACCGAATTTAGCCATATAAGCCATGTGTATCAAACCTATGTTGGTGACCACATGTGGATTAATTAGTGTCTTGATCTTACAGAGTGGAAAAACAACTTTCTTCGCATGAAGAAGCTCGTCTTAGTTGGCGGGCCAGATGACGGAGTCATCACTCCGTGGGAGTCAAGGTGAGCCTATGCTATTGTCTGTAATTTAATCCTTCGGGATTTTCCTCACAAATCATGTGATGCGTCTCTAGGTGTGTTTTATAGCCTGGTCTACTTTCTGCCGTACAGCACTGACCTCATGTCTTTTTCCAAAGTGTCAATATGAAATGCATGATTTTATGACCTGGCATTGGTGTTATGGTGGTGCTAAGTGTCTGTATCTCTCATATTTTATTGTCTCTTTTCTCCCACAGTCAGTTTGGATTTTATGATGAAAACGAAACTGTTGTTGAAATGAAGAACCAGGAGGTATGTTTGTTAAATATGTTTATACTTTGTGATGATGTCCCAGGTAACAGTGTCTCATGTCCATGCCTGACACATTTCTGCAAAGGACATACACCCCTCAGAGTCATAATTAGTCGCTGTCCCTGTATGAGGTTATTTTGCTCTTTGATAAATAAAAATAAATGCCTGATACAAAGACCAGCCTTTATCCATTTACATTTTACATTTAACATTAACAGCATTGATTAATAAGCATATAACAGACATTTATTCATTTAAAAAGTGACATGTCTTCCATCACTCCCTAACTTGTTGTAGTTTAATTTAAGAGTAACTTTTTAAAGAATGGCCCCACTAATGGAAATTTCCCATCTCCTAGGAAGAGTGGCTAGATATGACACTTGTGCATTATGGTTTTGGAGACCATGTATATCCATCTTTTGCTATTTCTTGGCCTTTCTTCAAGAACAAAGTCACTCCTAAATCCTTTGTACAGCCACTGTCCCAAGCACTTGTAGCCAGTTGAACTGATCCCTTCCCTCTCCTGATCTGCCTTGCTCAGGTGTACCTGCGGGACACGTTTGGCCTGAAGACGCTGCAGGCTCGTGGGGACGTGGTCCTATGCGCAATGGCTGGCGTCCAGCACGTCTACTGGCACTCCAACCAAACGGTGTTCACTACCTGTATGGAGAAATGGCTGACCTAAGGCTCGTCTTCCTCTCGGGTACCATGAGGGTTAGACACACGGCCCGATCCGACCCTTATAACTCAACCAACCCACCCAACCACCCAGCCACTCACTTACTCTCTCACCCCTGTGCCTTTTCCGTCAGAGAGTGAGATGCACACAGTCAATGCAAGACGAGGCAAGAAGACGTGGTATATTTTTCAGCAGAATTTCACATATACAAATACAGTATATTTGAACGTGTTTTTTGTTTTGTTACGACAAACAACAAAATGAAACAAACTTATGTCCTCACCCTATGTGTGGAAAAGCGCTACACGTTCAATCAACTTTACACTTCCTACTACAGTTTACTCCGCACACAAACATCTTTTTTACCATTTGTAAATGTGTGCCTATGTGTGATCCATATAGAACGACTTAGTCTATGAATCATTGTGCCTGAGAAGACTTCTGCTGTCTCAATGCAAGCATCGAGTCTAATTCGAGGTTTTACTTCATGCTCAATCATGTCATGAATATATATATATTTTTAATTATTATTTTATTTTGCTTTTAAAGCATGTTAGCTCACGTATGCAGTAGAAATCATGCCTTAAATGTTCAGTCATCCGTAAGAGTTACATTTAAACCGAAAGTGCTACACTGGTCCTGAGTACACCTTTGGCATCATGCTCTCTTGAGCATGAAAATCTAGTGTAAATTTGATTATACTATACCATTCCCGTGATTAAGTTACATATGAAGTCACCAGCCGCTGGCAAACACACACTGACTTTTTGCCCAAAGAGTGCAACTTCTAACTGCTTGTGCCCCTGTGCCACCCCTAGTGTCACACCCCTGAGGGACAGTAAAGTGAAATAGAGAATAGAACTATAAGAAAGGGACAGGTGGAATAGAACTATAAGAAAGGGACAGGTGAAATAGAACTATAAGAAAGGGAAAGGTAGAAACTCATTAAAGGGAAAAGTGTTCTTAGGAATTATAGGGCAATGCTAGACTGACATTCATCTGTACCGTTGTCTTATGTGTTCCATGCCGTGACATACCTCTCATTGAAACTAGTAGACACACACACCTCAGGCCAGGGCTCAAAATCTATTTTATGTGGAGACGAGTCTGGCAAGAGTTGACAAGCTGTTTTATTATTTCATCTTTGTAATGTATTTTAATGTTGTTGTAGTGTGTGTGTGTGTGTCTGTTTATGTATGTGTGGGTGTGTGACTGTGTCTGTGTGTGTGTGGGTAAGAGAGAAAGAGGGAAAAAGGGACTTAAAAGGGAAAAGTGAAGTCCGTACTTGCACAAAAGGGTATGGAGTGTAAATGTCTATTTGAAAGCTATCCTTTAGGATTGAAAGGAAATAACCTTCTCATGTAGATATTTTATTAATCATGGCAGTATTGTGTGTGTGTTAATTTATCTACTTGTACTGTGTAATGCTTGTTTATTTCTCTGCTTTTGAAAAAAAAAAGAAAATAAGTTTTAATTTATGTTTATGTAGTCTAGTTTGCATATCTTTTATCTTCTTCTACTGTTCTTACTATTATTATTTTATTTTTAAAGATCAATTGGTCAGTGGTAGACCATCTGAACTTTCATTCAGAAAAAAAGACATTTAGTCCTTGATCTAGATTGGCCAAACAAACCCATTTCTCTTATCGTTGTTTGAGGTTATGTTAAGGTTTCCTTTCCTCATGCTTCTCCTTAATTTGGACAAATGATTCACAGACTGATGATTGTCCAATTTTGTTGTGTGTGTTATTATCTATTATTGTGTCACTTAGCCTAGAGTGGTCCTGAAGGTCAGGGTTTCTTTTTTTTTTTCTCTGACCATAAATGGTAGTAGTTTAAATGTGAGAGAACAAAACAAAACATTTTGTTAAGCTTGTATCACTTGTTATACTGGCTATATATTTTCTAGCTTGGTTTCAGTTAATACACTCTTAGGAAATGTGGGATTGTCTAAAGCTACCAAGGTCTCACTGCCCTGTGACATTTGAACCCATAGATGCCAAGGAGAACTGTTAAGGACTTTATCCTTTTAATATTATTTTCCAAATGGAAGAAGCATGTTTCATTTTTTGCAAACAATGTCAACAGACATCCCTTCCATTTAAAGTTTGAAACCTTGAAAGAAACCTATCCTTTTTAGATTGTGTTTTTCTATTGAAAACATTTTACCAATGTGCTTTACAGTTTGTACTTGAAGATATCTGTGTCCTAAACATGTGTTTGTATATTTTAAATGGAACATTGTTTTCCCTCAGAATGTTGTTAATGTCTGCTCTTCTAAATAAAAGGCAGTTTTATTGACATTATTGTGTTGATTGTTTGACTGACTAATCAATCAAATTAAGGGACACTACATGGCGGCAGCTATTGTGTAAACCAGGCCTACTCAACTAGTGGCCCGTTGGATTTCACCTGCAGCCTGCCCTCATGGTGCTTTCAAATCTGGATGCCATTACTACACTATCAATAAATCAATAAAATAGTCAGGATACTGTTTCACTGCTCTTTTAAAAAGTATGAGCTATGACAGAAGTTGGGTGTGAATGTGATATAAATACAAATAATCTATATGGACCTGCACTATAAGGACCTGTTTGGAATTGTTTTGAGAGCCTTTTGATGCATGATGAATAAAATGTCTGCTATTTATTCTGAGATGAATATAGTGTTTGGGAATATCTTTTATTGAACGTATTAAATGTAGCTGGATACTCATGTCCCTGACATGATAACGCATGTCTCTTATAGTCACAATAGGAATCAATTTAGCAACACCGTATTTTGGGTGGCCCGCAAAGACCTAGGGGTTTTCTATCTGACCCACTTGATAATGAAGTTGAGCAGCCCTGGGGGGTATTCCAAGTATGTGGTTTAGTGACCAACCTAGGTAAATTAACTCAGAGTAAGTGATAAACCTCCTACAACATTAGGAGGTTGACCCAGGGATGGATTACTGCACGGGTCTACCGGGCCCAGGCCCAGGGGCCCTGAAGCCCAAGCCTTTGCATGGAATCATTGCCTCAATATCAACAAATCAGGATGTAGGCTATGAATCTGATTGAATTTAGTATTGGCCATCCCCAAAATGTACCAGAATACAGGAAATCACATCAAACAAATTAAAAAATTCTGGGGGAGGACCCCCAAACCCCCCCTCCCACATATACGACAATTAGTGGGGGGCCCTAATACATCTGGGCCCAGGGGCCCGAAAGTTCATAATCCGCCCATGGGTTGACCCCTTACTCTGAGTTAACCTTAAATGTACCTAAATTGGATTAAATTGCAAATTTTCTCAAAATTACAGTAGGAGGTTTAGAAGAATGAGGAAGCACTTTGAAAAACAAATCTGATTTTAGATAGATAGATAGATACTTTATTGATCCCCAGGGGAAATTCAAGATAGTAGCATACAGACATCACACACACACACATTCACTAACAGCAGAAAAAAAGTAATTAAAAGTATATAATATAAAAAACACAACTAAGCAATAAGGACAGAAGAAGATAAAGAATATACTAAATATACTAAATATACTACTTAGATTAACACTTAATCTAAATCAATTCTAAAAACAGTATCCACATAGTTGGTGATTAATCAAGAGGCGCTTGCAATGACTGAGGCAGTGACTGAGCCTGTGATTCTCTGTGCATAGTAAGGTAAGGTGCTCTGTGTGAGTGAGTGTCATGGTGATGGTGCAAATGAGTCCAACAGTGCAACAGCGCAAGAATAAAGTCTAGAGACCAGCATAAAATAAATATGGACATATCAGCGAGTAGGTAAGGTAATAATAATAAAAAAACTATAGAAAAACATCTATCTATATATATATATATATATATATATATATAAATATATATATATATATAACTATAATTCAGCTGTGGCATGGAGGGGCATGGAGGGAGGGTTATGCATATGTGCTAATATAGCATAAACAGTGAGGCAGAAAGACAGTGGTAAAAAGTGGCTAGTGGACAGACAGTATCCAAACATGGAGGGGGTAAGAGGCAGACAGACTATGCGGAGAAGTCTATCTCTCCTCTTCCCTTAAGTGAAGCATTGAACAGTTCAATGGCCCTGGAGACAAATGACTTCCTCAGTCTGTCTGTTGTGCAAGGCAGTGAGCGAAGTCTCCAGCTGATCAGGCCAGAGACAAAGCCTTCAGAGCTGGAGATGTAGCTGGCCTAAGAACAGCGAGGGCTAACCTGTCCCAGGGCATCAGGAAGGCAAAAAGGATTACACAGACAAAATAACAACACACTTCAAAGACAGCAGAGATGCACAGAGCCTATGGCAGGGCATACAGGCCATCACTGACTACAAGCCTGCCCACGGAGCTGTGAGAACAACACCTCTCTGCTAAATGACCTGAACAGTTTTTAGCCCGTTTTGAAGCACAAAATGACACTCACCCACAGAAAACCCCACCTCCCCCCCGACCAACCCCTGTACCTGTCCTCTGCCAGCGTGAAGGGGACACTAGCCACCATTAACCCATATAAAGCAGCAGGCCCAGACAACATACCAGGACCGAGTGTTGAAGGACTGTGCAGAAGAGCTGAAGGATGTTTTTACAGACATTTTCAACACCTCTCTGGAGCAAGCAGTCATCCCATCACTTTTCAAAACTGCCACCATCATACCCGTGCCAAAGAAATCATCACCATCATGCTTCAATGACTACCGTCCTGTAGCACTCCAGCCCATAATCATGAAGTGCTTGAGCGGCTAGTCATGTCACACATCAAAGCCATCCTACCCCCACCCTGGACCCCTTCCAGTTTGCATACCGAGCCAAACGATCCACGGAGGATGCAATCTGCTCTGCCCTCCATCCAGCCCTCACCCACTTAGACAATAAAGACTCATATGTGAGAATGCTGTTCATAGACTTCAGTTCAGCATTCAATACCATAATACCACAACAACTCATCAGCAAACTGGACAAGCTAGGATTCAGTACCTCCCTCTGCAACTGGCTGCTGGACTTCCTGTTGCAGAGACCACAAGCAGTGCGTGTCATGGGGACAACACTTCAAGCACTCTGACCCTGAGCACGGGGGCCCCTCAAGGGTGTGTGCTCAGCCCCCTGCTCTTCACACTGCTAACACATGACTGTACAACCACTCACAGCTCCAACCATCTGGTGAAGTTTTGCGGATGACACAAACACTGGTGGGCCTCATCACTAAGGCGATGGGGGCTAACTACAGAGAAGAAGTAGACCTGCTGGCTAAATGGTGCAAAGACAACAACCTCCTGCTAAATGTCAGCAAGACCAAGGAGATTGTTGTCAACTTTCAGAGAGGCCACAAACAACTGCCACCACTGTCCATCGAATGGAGATGCTGTGGAGAGAGTGAGCAGCACAAAATTTCTGGGGGTACACATCAGCGACGACCTCTCCTGGACCACCAACACAGCATCACTGGCGAAGAAAGCCCAGCAGCCTCTACTTCTTGCGCCAAATTGAAGAAGGCAAGTGCCACGACTCCTGTCATGACTACATTCTACAGAGGGACCATTGAGAGCATCGTCTCCAGCAGCATCACAGTGTGGGGAAGCTGCACAGATCAGAACAGGAAGACCCTCCAGCACTGTTAACACAGCTAAGAGGATCATTGGAGCACCACTCCCCCCCTGCAGGACATTTACACCACCCGCCTCACCCGCAAAAGCACTAATGATTGTCAAGGATACAACCCACCCTGCACACAAACTGTTCAGCCTCCTGCCCTCTGGAAAGCGGTACAGGAGCCTCCGGCTCCCCGCACCACCAGACTGGCAAGTAGCTTCATCCACCAAGCAATCAGGATGCTGAACACTCTACCCACTCTCCCATCACTGACAGCCCCCACCAGCCTGCCAGGAACCTAGGAAACTAGGATCCTGTCTACCCTAACCCCCTCCCCCAACACCGCCCTGTGGAACTGCACTGTGACTGCGCAGCCCTAACGTGTTGCTGCTTCACATCAAGCCTGATATACTTGAAATTACTGCATACTGCATATCAATGTAAATATACAGGTCACACAAGCACAAGTTTAAACTTCATGTAACTGTTAAGACTATATAAATATACAACACAACTACCTCTCTTTTTTTTTTTTTTATATATATGTCCTATATTTCTATTTTGATACATACATGTTCTATATTTCAGTCTTGCACTTTAATTTAATGTTTATTGTCTATGGCTATGTCTATAGTATGTCTATGTCTGTATTTAAAGCATGTCTATGTCTGCATGGGAAAGTAAGAAACGAAATTTCAATTCTTTGTATGACCAGTGCATGTAAAGAAATTGACAATAAAAGCCGACTTGACTTGACTTCTGCTTTACAATAGTGCTGTGGAGTGGATGACACTCATTGTCCAAGATGTTGATCAGTTTGTTCAGGGTCCTTTTGTCAGATATTGAAGTGATGCACTCCAGTTCAGCTCCCACTACAGAGCCAGCTTTCCTTACCAGCCTGTCAAGTTAAGCCCGCATCCTTCTTCTTTGTGCTTCCTCCCCAGCATACCACTGCATAGAAGAGGACGCTGGCAACAACAGACTGGTAGAACATCCTGAGGAGCTTGCTGCACACATTGAAGGACCGCAGCCTCCTCAGGAAGTACAGCATGCTCTGCCCTTTCTTGTAGAGCAGGGGTCTCCAACCTTTTTGGAGATGAGGGCTACCTGAAGACCAAAATCATATGGAGGGCTACTCAACAGAAACAAACAGACCCTCACCCCTTTTTTGCGAGGGTAGTCCTCCTAAATAATAGGCCTATGTGATTTTTACTTTTAAATTATCAATATTGTGTAGGCCTATAAGTATATATTAAGCAACTGTATTTTCATCTGATTCTTCAATACATTAATATCAATATGCAACACTACCAACATTTTTGTTCAGTTTGTTCATTTCAAAGTTTGCATGGGGAATCTAATCTAAAAAAAATGTAACACAAAAAAAAAAAAAAAATTTTTGTGCAATTCATAATTTGGGTTACAATTTGTACCCATTATACCCACCCACCATTATGAATTTCAGACACAAAATGACCAACAACCCCCCCTCCCTCTATCTCTCTGAAGGGCCCAAGTGAGTAGGCCTATTTAGCATAGCCTACCGTACGTCTAAGGCATAAGAGCTACTCGGGATGTGATTTTCCTTAGGGTTGAAATTTATTTGATCAAATTTTAATTCAGTTTATTTTAACTATTTATTTTGTTATGTTTGTATATATATATATATAAAGGCATAGTAGGCTATGACCATGACTTCATGTATTTCCCATTCCCGCCCACAGAAAAGTAGGCCTTTTGGACTACAAGACCCAGACGCTGATGTTGTAGCCCCACAGGAAGTGATTGGAGCCCTTCCTATGTCTTAGGCGAATCGCCGCCATGAGGCCCTTTTCCGTCGTAAGGGAGTGCGGAGTGGAATCGTGTACACAAGTGAGTAAGAAAAAGATCGAAAATCGCCCTTTTTATGCACCTGAATAGGTGGTCTTTTGAGGATTTCTTGTTGTTAGAATGCTTGTACACCTCTTTTATGGTAAAGAAAGGTCGATTTACCTCATTTTGCTTGTTAAAACGTTTCATAAAGCAATTCCGAAATCACTTGTTCTCCATGTGTGACTGCCGTTCTACATGGACGTCTCTTAGCGGGCTGGCTATTTGTTAGCGTTATTGACATGAGGTTGATAGTGTAGCCATTGTATACCAATTGAGCAGTAAGTAATAATGTAAATGATTAACTGCAACAGTTATGGAAAGTTGTAGTTTTTGTGGAATGGAAAGGCAAAACAGAATTGATTGCCAACTTTGCCAGTTTTATTGAGAAGACACGAAGCTAGAATAGCATTAGTTGCTAGCTTGTAGAGGACTGCAGTATAGTCGCGCAGTTTTGCTAGATCAACATGCGCTCCAATTTCATGAATATTTGTGATAATATAGCATGTCCGAGCACCGAAGTAATTTATTCCAAACTTACGGAGATGGATGATTTACGTAATGGCCTGAAGTAATTAAAGTCTAGCGGGTAATGTTAAAGTAATGTTACGATTTTAAGTTGGCGTTGACTACAAACTAAACGCATGTATTTGTATTGTTGGCTTCACTGAAAATGAGGACTACCCTCAATGAACTTCCGAGAATAAAGGATGAATGATACATTTACTGAAAGTCATTCCTGTGAATTCACCTACTACCTTGTTGCATTATGTAGGATGACAGACTGGGAGACTGCCCCCGCTGTTGCCGAAACCCCGGAGATCAAGCTTTTCGGGAAATGGAGCACAGATGATGTTCAGATTAATGACATCTCTCTGCAGGTAAAATTTAATTTGTTATTTATTATAATTTATTATACACCCACAACCAATAGCCCAACCAATAGCCCAATGTCTGGGAGCGAGACTAGAGTCACATCCTTACACACTCATTGTCTTGGTGTGCTATAGTTCTCGCAGAGAAATTTTCTTTGCTAATTCATTGGCTGCTGCGTTTCATTGGCCCAGCCAATCACCCGCTCAGAAACATCAATAATAGCTGTAGATGTTGTACGCACCAACCTTAAATGTACGTTATGTGCATGTTAATACTAGTTACAGGTAGACCACTCTAGCTTATCTGTTTTCTTGACGTGCCTTGCAGGACTACATTGCCGTAAAGGAGAAGTACGCCAAGTACCTCCCCCACTCCGGAGGGCGCTATGCTGCCAAGCGTTTCCGCAAGGCCCAGTGTCCCATCGTGGAGCGTCTGACCAACTCCATGATGATGCACGGTCGCAACAACGGCAAGAAGCTGATGACCGTCCGCATCGTGAAGCACGCCTTCGAAATCATTCATCTCCTGACCGGCGAGGTACGGTTTCTATCTAAGTGGTCAATCATAGAGTTCTAACTGTATAAGATGATTAGGATTGTCCAGGTCAAAGAAGTTGGACACCTATGGCCAGTTCAGATGTGAACAGCAACAGAACCAATCATTTACACTTAACAGATTAGACATTCATATTTTTATTTTAAATGTACACTTTTTAAACCAAGCATTGTGTTAGTACAGATGGGTCTTCCAATACTGATGCATAATTTGATATATTTATCTAATTTGTTTAATTTGCATGCCTTAATTTGCATGCCTTTCCACCTGCTCTTGTAACACCTGGCACTACTAGTCTTTACACTCGGTGCACAGTACATTCTATTTACCAGATGTCTTGTTCCTGTACTCTTCTGTTTAAGCGAGACTAGAGTCACGTCCTTACATTCCACTATTGTCTGGATGTGCTAGAGTCCTCGCAGAGTAAAACTCTTTGCATATTCATTGGCTGCTGCTTAACTGTTGCGCAGCCAATCACCAGCTCAGAAACACCAACCCCCCTACCCCAATTAGCCCCTTTCACAATTTCTGGATTTCCAGCTTCATTGAACTGAGGTTATTGATCTCTTGATAGGCTAAAGCATCTTCCTGACCTTCCTGTAGACTGTGCTGTAGAAAAGTGACATTATACTACTGTTTACATCTTTGAACCTAAACCTCTGCAAACTCAGAAGTTTAAAAAAAAGTGTTGCATGTTGAATTAATCAGTTTGTTTATAGCGGACAACCGGCAAATGGGTCACCATTACTTGTAGTCTTTAATGCGACTCGTCCTTTCTCTTGTACAGAACCCTCTTCAGGTTCTGGTGAACGCCATCATCAATAGTGGACCTCGTGAGGACTCCACTCGTATCGGCCGTGCTGGTACCGTCAGGAGACAGGCCGTAGATGTGTCACCTCTGCGTAGGGTCAACCAGGTAAACCCAAGCACAACCTGCTTCGCTACTGTGACTCCCTAACTACAAGGCAATACTAGGGCTAGTTGGCACCTGTTTTGTCAAAGTTTGCCGTTATCCACTTTGCTAGCTGCAGAGCTTAAAGTTCTCAATTGTTGTGCTGGAATTCAGTGTCGAGCTGGGCCTTTTAAAATTTGATAATGGATAATTATGTATAACAGCTTAAACTTTTAGCTAACATCAAGCACAGAAATATTCCTCGCCTGCCCTGTAGCTAGTGTTATGGTGCTGTCCACTGTGGTAGTTGATGTCATGGTTTTCCAGATGAGTAGCCCAGATGTCTTGTTCCTGTAGTCTTCTGTTTAAGCGAGACTAGAGTCACGTCCTTACATTCCTCCATTGTTTTGATGTGCTAGAGTCCTCGCAGAGTAAAACTCTTTGCATATTCATTGGCTGCTGCTTATTGTTGCGTAGCCAATCACCAGCTCAGAGACAGACTTAATATCTGGACCATGTCAATTGTGCATAACAATATTATCTTGAGTTGGTGGATGTTCTGTTTTTGAAGTGTGTACTTTGCAACTCTCCCACAGGCTATCTGGCTGCTGTGCACTGGTGCCAGAGAGGCTGCCTTCAGAAACATCAAGACCATCGCTGAGTGCTTGGCTGATGAGCTTATCAATGCCGCAAAGGTAAGTCAAGCATAGGGTTCCCCAGGTCTCTCTGAAACAATGTATTAGTTTTTGCCGTCTAACGTCACAATAGACCTCAAGTTCATTTATCTGGGTACCATCTTTGCCCATATAAGGAGATCTGGATCTCATATGGGCAAAGATGGCAGCTTTGGGTCGTTTTGGTAGGCACACTTGAGATCTATTTCATCCCACGGCAAGATGTGTAGTTCTGCTTAGAATCTGTGCAGAGCATACGAGACACCATGGACACAGTTGACCAGGAAGTCAAGGAGGGACAGAGTGAACAGGACTAGGCAGAGTGTAGTTTTAGTGGCAAGCATGGAGTTAGCTTCCTGATTAACAGGGGATCAAAGAGGTATATTTGACATGATGGTGCTGATTATTGCAATGGCGCTGGAATTGTTGATGGTAATGATGATAGTAAAGTAGGTCTCATAAAGTGAGAGGGCATTAATCACTCAATGTGAGATAGTGGAGCATAAGCTGTGTTTTTGTAGCTAGTTGCATACTGTAGGCATAGCTCCCTAATGCAGTTGCAATTTCAGTTTTCTGACTAGCTAACATTAACAATGTGGGCTAAGCCGTGTCAGTGAGGTCCTCATCCTGTCAGGAAAAGCTAATGATGCAATCCCCATTGCTTCACTGTGATCAAAAAATGTGTATCCGTTTAGATTAACTTGCATCTTAACAGGAAGAAACTGTTTATATTTATTCAGGAAGTCATGGTGGGCTATTTTGATCGATGACATTAGCAGTTGATACAAGAAGAGTTGTATAGGCATATGTGTCGATGTACCAAAGCAGTTGCTCTTTGTCCAGAACAGTTAAAATATTTAAGTGCACTAGTGAGATGTTATGGATGTTGAAGTAGTTAAGACAATTTAAACTCTGAAGTTGGCATTAAACATCTTAAATTTGACTTGCAAAACCCTGTACACTATTTCCAGATGTCTTGTTCCTACACTGTTCTGTTTAAGCGAGACTAGAGTCACGTCCTTACATTCCACTATTGTCTGGATGTGCTAGAGTCCTCGCAGAGTAAAACTCTTTGCATATTCATTGGCTGCTGCTTAACTGTTGCGCAGCCAATCACCAGCTCAGAAACACCAACCCCCCTACCCCAATTAGCCCCTTTCACAATTTCTGGATTTCCAGCTTCATTGAACTGAGGTTATTGATGCCTTGGCAGAGGAAAGCATCTTCCTGACCTTCCTCTAGACCGTTGCAGAAGAGTGACTTTCTACTACTGTTTACATCCACAAACCTAAACCATGGAAAAAATGCTGCATTTTTAATGTGTTTGACAGCAGACAACCGGCAATGGCTTTGAAAGTTCAGCGGAAGTTGGTTTACACGCTGGCGACATCTTGTGAAATAGGCTAATCTACAGGAGATCTAGTGCCTTCTGATGCACATTTACAATTGGACTTAATCATGTTTTTTTCTTGCTTCAGGGTTCCTCCAATTCCTACGCCATCAAGAAGAAGGATGAGCTGGAGAGAGTGGCCAAGTCTAACCGTTAAGCATGTCTGTCACTTTTTACAGAAGGAGGAAATAAAATTGATGGAAATACAAAAGCGGCTTCTGTTTCTTTAAGTAGTGTTGGAGTTAACAAATCAGGATTGAGCTTTACCAAAGTCCTTTAGACAAGTCCCTCCACTCGGTGGCCATATTGCAGTGCACATATCCCTTTTTTTTTTTTCCTCCCCTCTCTCCTCCCCACTGGTGTCCTCATTAGGAAGTCTCTGGTTTTACACTCTACAAACTTTAAGGGGAAAACCTAGATGTGCTTACAAAGTGCCCCACACATTTATCAGAATCTTGTACAAGATATCTAGATGCAAAATCAATCCCCTTTATGCATCACTATAATTGTCCCAGCCATTTAGGTTGAAATCAGCCTTGGTGTTGGGAAAGCACCTCTGTCACGAACACTGTCAGTGGAGTTACAGCCTCTGTGTGTTGCCAGATCTTGGAAAAAATAGATAAAAGAAAGCCCATCATGCATGGACAGTCTTCTTTCAACCCGGATATGTCAGCATGGAAAAGTCACGACCCTCAAGAGAACAAAAACATCAATAGCCTAAACAGGCAAAAGCGCAGTGCCCCTTTTAGATGCGTTATAGCGCTCTAGTTGCACTTAGTTGTTAGCGATTGATCATGTTGCTTTTTTAAATATAATGCGTTTGTTAGTATAGGCTAGGAGATCCGCAACAAAGAGAAAAGTACCATCTTGGAGCATCAGCATTGCATCTTTATCTGGGAAATTACGTGGTTGATCTCCCCCAGTTTTTGTATTTCATCCGCTGTCCATCCCTGGGAGCCGAGATTGGATCTAGACTGCTCAGATATGCGCAAAGACAGTGCAAATATAATTTTTGAGTGGGCACAAAGAATGGACCATTTTTGTAGTAAACATCACTTGATCTGGGAACCCAAAATCATTATTTCCTCTACACATTTTTCCAGCAGCAGGGGTGTTAGTCATAGTTAGGCTAGGGGGTTTGGGGCATGCTCCCCCGGAATAAAATATTGAAAAATTACTCCTTAAATGAGGATTTCTGGCGAGTTTTGTCATGTCATGAACTTGTTATCGGAGGGTTGCCGGTTCGAACCCCGACCAGTAGGCACGGCTGAAGTGCCCTTGAGCAAGGCACCTAACCCCTCACTGCTCCCCGAGCGCCGCTGTTGTTACAGGCAGCTCACTGCGCCGGGATTAGTGTGTGCTTCACCTAACTGTGTGCAGTGTGTTTCACAAATTCACGGATTGGGATAAATGCAGAGACCAAATTTCCCTCACGGGATCTAAAGAGTATATATACTTATACATACATTGTTTTGGAGGTGGTCTAATTGAGTGCCTGCCCTTTAATGATGCAAGAGAGTAATTTGATTTCTGAGGAAGGCTTGTTTGAGTCTGGAAAAATAATTGTGCATAGTGCATAAGGATATGTGTATACAATTCATTAGCCTGTTTTCATGTCATTAAAATAAATAAATAGAAAACGGAATAGTAAGGATACTCTACGGCTAAGCAATTTACAAAAATGTATGTACTGACATAAATAGTTTACATTAGAATTTCAGCCCAAAGTTGGAGACCATGTAATGATGCAATTTCACAGCTCCACAACTTATTGTAGGCCTACAGATACATGCTTCATATCGTCATATGGTAAGGTCTGCTGTTTATTTTGATATATGGCTTGCCAAGAGTTTGTGAGATATATCACCGAGAGTAGGCCTAATGTGCAGAATGCAAATGGGCCTATGATTTAATTTCAAGTAAGTTCAACGTTAATTTTCCCGCAAATCGTCTATCACAGCAACTTGGCGCTAATATCATTGCGTGATGAGTACTCCGTGAGCAATACAACCAAGAAGGAGGTGTGTGAATTTGGACGCAATTCCAGTCAGTCTGCCACATATTAGGTGGGGAAAAACACATTAAGGCCCCAGCCCCATTCTAGATCCGGCCATGCTGGAAGCAGAATTCCAAGTGTCAAGAGACAGGATGAGCAGTAGAGGCAGCACATTAGTAATGAAGCAAGAACCAACATAGTCGGCATTTAAAAAAGGTTTTAAAAAGTATTTCACAACAAGAAAAGTATTTCACAACATTACCTTTACCTTAAACATGACCGGTTTATATCCACCGATCCAGACAACAGGGTTGTTTGTCTTGTGAAAAAGACTTTTTACATATTGGTTCTCCTCTGGGGTTTGGATAGAGATCAGGTTGCCTCCATGTGATGCACATCTTATCTACAGATATGAGAATATTGAGCACAATGCATAATTTCATCTTGATTTAGTATGTCTTATCAATCTATCCTTTTGTTTCGCTAGTCTTGAAGTGAAATGAGGCTTCTGAATGAGCTGAATGATTGTTTTAATGTAAGTCACTGCCTGAGGAACTTGAGCTTTAAATGAGAGATGGATGAGAGACGGTTACCTGAGCATTGTCCCATGTCTCTAGCCTGGCGGGCCATCCTATATTGAAATGTATAGTCTGGAATTGAGCCATTCACCTTGCTTAATCCAAGGGGTGGGCAGGGAATTGTCTTTCAAACTGCCTAGGCATGCAATAGGCCAGTGCTACGACCATATCCGTATCCGGTCTGCAAAACGGCAAATACATCCTTCTTCGAAAGGAATGACTTAAGTGCATTGTGTTGCTCAACTTTCAAAGAAAAGCAAGTCCAACTCCTCCAAAGTTGACGCCAACGCTGATTCAAACAACCGCTCTTCGTTCGCCATAGCCACCTTCCTTGTTGTTCACCGTCGCAGGACTGTCGCCATCCTGTTAAGCCCGCCTTAAGACTCTCTAACAAAATAGAGTGCTGTGATTGGATGACGTCCACGGCGTCAGCCAATAGAAATCCCTATGGTTTGATACTAGACGTACAGGCTGAGCAAATTAATTTGTCGCCGCTAGGGTGCGTCTAGATTTCTAGGCTACCATGTCTCTGCAGCTTCATGAAAACGATAGCAGGAATCTTCAAACTTTTCAAGTTCTCTTTACACTGTGAGCCTTGGCTGCTGGCCTGGCTGAACGCAAGGGCAATGCAGACGAGCAGAGGAAAGAAAAGAGGGCCCATGATGAAGATCACCTGAGGGAGGAAGACTCAGGGCCACAGTGAGAATGCTGCAAGACATTATCCATTAGATATGTCAAAACTGCCACACATCATGTGGAAGCATAAAGAAGCTTAACCCTGATTTAAAAATGATTTGACAATTTACGTTATAAATCTATAGACCCATGAGATGAGATTGGAAAGGAAATACATTTCTGTTGTTAACCACTTTCCTTTCAATCAATAAAGATACACACTGAAACATTATTAGTGAAAAAAGCAACAAAGCTAGCCTGTAAGTGTTGCAGACATATAGAATGTATACTATCGGTCATTACCTTGAGGCTGAAAATCTCAGATGCTCTGTTTCTCAGGTGTGAGGTAAAGCTGCTGGATCTCCAGGGGACTTTTATACATGAGTGTCTGTCCACAATTCAGTGGAAGAGCCATGAACCTGCTACGCCAGATTCCAGCGAAGAATCAACAATCAATATGTTGCATCAAATCTGTTTAGTTGAACTCTGCCATCATTCCAAACATGACAGGTATTTGTCCATCTTCTACACTCCTCACCGTCTGCACTCTAAAAAAATGTTAACAGGATGAATGAAAAATATTGTTGAACCATGCACCCATTCTGGAGGAAAAGATCAGGCAATGTGCCGAGAGACCTGCCCCAATAGGCAGCATTGGACCACTAAACCACTCAATGATCCAAACCATACAGCCAAACAAGGCAAGAAATTGTTAATAACGATATCAATATTTTAGAGTGGCCCAGCCAGACTCCAGACCTCAGTCCGTCAATGGCAGTGTCATTTTCAGTCAGAACAAGCATATTGATAAAGAGAAAATAAACATTAAATCAATATTTGCCAAGGGTATTCTCATTTTGTTTTTAACTGTATATAGTTAACAAATCTTGTTCCATGTGTCCTTTTTTGAATTTGAGCCCCTGCCCCTCAAAAGGTCTCTGCATGGCCCTGTCTGGCTCTGGGACTTAATACTTACATGAAGACAGCATTTCCCCCTGAAATCTTAAGTTTAAATATGTATATAGCTTGTTTGGTGAGAAATTGAGTCTATAGGTGCAAACAGGGTAGTAAAAAAAATCTTTCCATGATTACAGTGAAATAAGATACAGTAGCCTAAACCAAAATCTCAAAATTGACCATTAGCCTACATAGGGGAAAATATTGTGCCTGTGTCCTGCCTTAAACATTAGGGCTAATTGCATAATTTTGATTGTAGGCTTATACCTAATAGGCCTTCATTCTACTAGTTTGTTCCTTGCCAATAGATCTTCATCAATACATTATAGACAGCCTTCCCTTACATGTGAAAGGGTGGATTGTATAATACTTCTAATAATGAAGACCTTTGTGTTTCTGTGAATGTATGATATGAATATTTGCATGAGTGTGAGGGTATTTTAATAAATCGGTTAGTAGTAGAAGTGCTCTTTTTTTACTTTAGCCCCTGCCCTTCAAAATCTCTGTGCTCGTCCCTGTACATGACTCTTAGATCTTCTAATGGACAGTACTTGTCTCTACTGTATAAAGATAATTGGGGATAAACTTTTATCTGATTACCTGATATGGTGCCCAGTTTTAAGTTTTTAAAAATGATTTTGTCATCCTCTTGTTGTTGTCTGCCCTTCTTCCCTTCACCTGTGCTACAAGGCCAAAGTCATAGGGTCTGAGTAGTCTTGCTGGGGTTTACATGACAAGCATAGAGAGATATAATTAATACAGTGAGTAAGTCAGTGAGTAAGTATTTTTTCAAATGCACATTGAAACACAGCTTTCATTGACCAATGTGCTGTACATAATACATCAGACAGATAATACACATATCATATGTATACGAAAAGATGTTCGCCAATGGACATGCAGACACAAATCTATGACAATGACCAATCATGGTCAGAAATATGAGACTGGTACCTGACCACTATATGTACTCATTTCACAATGTATTTGTAATCTCGGCGGACGGATTATTAGCCACTGGGCCCCTGGGTACAGACATGAAAAGGGCCCCCCTGCCCACCTCAGAAAGTAAGAACATTTACATTTATTCATTTAGTAGACACTTTCCATTTAAAGTGAATCTCTGTTTTGCATCTTTGTACTATATCAAAAGAAACCTTAACTTTTGTTGGCCTTTTGAATGTCTTACTTTCACTTTCATGTCATCCACCTAAACTTTCCTACTGCTAGATTTGACCAATCTTCCATAGCCTATGTGCACAAGTAGTTTGAGTAGAACTACTGATCTTCATTATCTCCCTGCTTGTTGTCATCATGTTGTGGTCAAAATTACTCCAAGAGAACTGGTGTGAGACTGCAGCTTTATCTTACACTCCTCCACGCAAAATGTCCTGGAATGTGATTGGGAATAAACTGTAGTATAACTTGACTGAATTAACTATACTTCAGGCATTAGTGCAAAGGTCACACACCTACTTGTCCACGTCCCAGACCCCAAACAAATACTCAACATGTTCCACAGAAACATTCCACAAGCCAGTGATCGAAGCCAAGAACATTTACACTCTCTCTAGCAGGTTGATACTCCTTCAGTTCAGTCTCCTATCCCGACCTATGAAGCCTTTATTCAGTCTCCTACTCTTTATTCAGTCTCCTACTCTTTATTTAGTCTCCTACTCTTTGGTTGACAAGCTGGAGAGGTTGATCAACTGAGCTATTCCAGACACCAGATGGACATCCATCAACGCCCTGCCTCCTCCATCACCCTGTGGCAAACTTGTGTGTGAAGGTGAAAAACAACAGGATTTTTGGCACACCTGGCCAACAGAGGCACACCTGGAACAGAGGCTCACCTAGAACAGAGGCACACCTGGAACAGAGGCTCACCTAGAACAGAGGCTCTGACCAACTTTGGATCAGACCTCGCGTTTTAGTCCACCTTGTTTCACGGTCGACATTATCGATCTTACAATGGAGGCCTACAAACGCAAGAGCCCTGAGTGCTCCGATATGCAGCCATTGCTGGAAAACATGGTCTTTGATGTCCTTTGATACTTAACATTTTTATAAAAATAAACAGAAAGGTGCTTTCAATAAATTGTATATTAAAATTTGGTCAACAAAGGCTTGTAACTGCTTTTCCAGGTGGCAGAACGCTGACCAAAAGCACTTTTTGGGGCCTCAATATTTTATTGTGTTTTAGAGCATATTTCAAAATGTTTCAATTGATGACATATCCTAAAGTTGTGTTGAATGCATTAGTTTTTATTTTCTCATATTCACATGGCTATAAATGTACTTGGTCAAGTAGGCCGAGAGAGAAAAAACACCCATCCTCACTCATTCTCTCCTACATATTTTTAATGCTTTTAACTTTCAATTAAAATTTTCACATTTTTTTTTGTTGTTGCTACTTCAAAAAACAGTGCTACAAATTTAAGGAGTTGAAGGTAGGAGGTAAGACAATTCTAATACATAATTTCAATACAAAAACAAATGTGCTAGAAATTCCAAGGGCCACAGGGATGTATAACAAAAGCCAGTAACAAACTTGAAACAGAACGCATAGGAATAGAAATGTTTTATGCCTTCAAAATCATCAAACAGTTTAAGTGGTCAAAATCTGCACTCATTTCTGTGTGTGTGTTTTAGTACAAAGACAACATACTGAACATTTAAGAGATGTTTCCTGTGTCTCTAATTGCATTTTTCAAAAATCTACTTCTTGAAGAGCAATTTAAGAATTGACTAGTAGTTCAAATTGATTCTGCCCCTTGTATACAGTTCTCTCCACAGTGGCACAGGGGAAAAGCACTTGATGTCGTTCCCTACATTGACCTGTAGATGGGGGTGCAGAGCCAGTTGGTTTCACAACATCATACTCAGAAATTGCTGTGCCCCATATGGACAGAATTTCACAAAACCTGGCGTGTACAGAGGTTGACGCAGCAATCCCCCACGCCATATTCTGCCTTGTTCAAACATCTAACCATCGGTATCTACAGTACTCTCCAGAATTATTGGCACCTTTGGTAAAGTGGACTATAAACAGGTATAAAAAATAATCTTTTGGCGATTTATTGTACTCTCACAATGAAAACAATAAGGAAAAATCAACTCTTGAATGGAGGCAAATTTAAGGAAAATCTCATAAAGAAATAAATATTTTAAATAAATAACTTACAAAACATAACAGAAGCATTTTCCTATCTAATTCCAACATTTCAGTTAATCAGAGTGTCTGTGAACTTTCAGAAGTAGTTCATGACATTCTTTTTCAATAAGGTATGAAAATAAAGTGAGGGGCTAAATCCTCTAGTAATTTTTCAACGTTGGAAGGACAAGAGAATACACTAAATTTAAATAAAAAGAAAGAATGTTGACTTGAAGTCAGAGAATGTGGTACCTTGTTGAAAATGTTTTACAGTTAAAACAATGATTAAAAGGTTCTAATCAACTGGAAATGTGACAAACATGCTTAAACAAAGACCTATGGTTATCTTACCCCCACGCACAGTATGGAGGATGATAAGAAGGGCAAAAAATCCCATAAGAACCACTGTTGGAGAGTTCCAGAAAAGGGTATCATCTTGGGGTCAAAAAAACTCTTCAAAAGTGACCTCATTGCTAATAGATTATTTAGAGGGCATGCCAGGTAAAGAAAGGCCTGTACATTCATTTAATTACCCATGTAAACGGCAGGCATAGAGGCAGGCAGATTTTTATTTTCAAAGGCCAGTTATTTCATGGATCCAGGATACTATGCATCCTGATAAAGTTCCCTTGAACTTTGGAATTAAAATAGCCCCACATCACATACCCTTCATCATACCTAGAGATTGGCATTTTAATTTCTGGATTTCAGTCACCAAATCAGGAAAAGTTGGGACATTTTGTAAAATGCAAATAAAAACAGAATGTGATAATATACAATTATACAATGGGCCTCGTAAGCCCATATATAGCAGCAAAAAAGGACACAGAAAACATATCAAATGTTGAAAATGACAGATTTGACTATTTCAGGGAAAATATATGTCAATTTTGAATTTGATACCAGCAACATGTTTCAAAAAAAGTTGGGATGGGGGTAACAAAATGCTGGAAAAGTTGTGTAATAAAAAAAAAGGTGTTTCACAACTAATTAGGGTAACTGGCAACACGATTGGGTATGAAAAAGATCACCCCAGAGAGGCAGGGTCTCTAGAAGTAAAGATGTAGGGGTATTCATCACTCTGTGCAAACCTGTGTGCACAAACAATGAAACAATATAATTTTAATGCTTCTTAACATGGAATTGTGAAGTATTTTTTCAAATTTTTGCAAACAAGGGAAAGAGCTGAAAAACATCTTTTTGCACCTAAATATGAGTTTAAGAAATTTGCAGATGATTACATTCTGTTTTTATTCACATTTTACGTCACAACTTTTTCTGATTTGGTCAACAAAGGCTATTAACTGCTTTTCCAGATGGCAGAATTTACCTCTGAGGTAGGGCAAGATGAGCAACAAAAGCACTTATATTTTATTGTGTTTTAGACCATGTTGTGTTGAATGCATTGGTTTTATTGTCTCATATTCACATGGCTATAAATGTACTTGGTCAAGTAGGTCGAGGGAAAAAAAAACACCCATCCTCACTCATTCTCTCCTACATACTTTTAATGCATTTAAGAAAATTGAAATACAGTTACTTGAAAAAACAGCGATACAAATGTAAGGAGTTGAGAGGTAAGAAAATTCTAATACATAATTTCAATGCAAACAAATAGAATGCTAGAAATTAAAAAGGCTTTCAAATTCTAAATTTGGTGAGAGATTTGTTTCCATAGTTTTAGTGCATTTATTAGGGCAACAGGAATATACAACAAATGCCTTTAACCAACTTGAAACAGAACACATAGGAATACTAAGAGTAACAATGTATTATGCCTTCAAAATCACACAGCTGAAGTGGTTAAAGTTTGCAATCATCAATTGCATTCTTCAAAAATCTACTTCTTGAAGAGCAATTTACGAATGACAGATTGATTCTGTCTCTTGTATACAGTTCTCTCCACAGTGGCCTAAATAAATCCTTATAGAGGTGCCTCAAGGGCAAGGGACAATGCATAGGACACCGTAGACAAAGCCACAGAACTGAACAAAAAAGGGTATTCATTTCCAAACCAGAGGAGGTGGCATCAGACTACTATGTTACGACCTCTGTGCTTGACAAACCAGGGTCACCTCCATCACCGATTTAAAAAGTCTCTGCAGGGGCATTTTTGTACATTCAAGTGATAAGCATTCCTCGTAGAGTTTACACAGGAAACCGACACCTAAGCATGTCCACAGATGTTTGGATTTGTTGTTGTTGTTGTTTCTGTCCCCAGGCCCTTGGACTAAGCACATTCACAGGTATGATACAGCACAGGCTGCTGCTTCTATCCCCACAAGCTGCAGCTGTGCTGGACTAGCAGGAAATCGTTCCCACAGAGGGACACGACTGAGGCTGCGATCCAAAAAATGTAAGTGGTGAAAGTAATATTTCTTGACTGGTTACTCGGTCACTGTGTGTATTATGGGCTGTTTTACTGTATAACATCTTGTGTTTGTATTTTAAGGGTAAATAGTTGTAGAATGCGATTCATAGGCTACTGTGTGTGTGTGTGTGTGTGTGTGTGTGTGTGTGTGTATGCGTCATGAGAGAAGGAAAAGGGCCTGTGACTCCACAGAAAGTGCTAGTATGCTAGTACGCCTGATGCTTTCTGTTGATTAGAAGACAGAAGGAGGAGAGTGAGCTGCCGAGCTTCGAGGCCTCACTACAGGCTGTAGGGAGGAGGGTGTAGTCTGGAAGCTTCTGGAAGGCCTGAGACAGACAAAGAGAGAGCATTTGTTTGTTTGTTTATTTATTACACCTCTCTCTGGCAAATGCTTAAATATATATATATTTGTGTGTGTGTGTGTGTGTGTGTGTAAATATTTCATGCATTTGTTGGCTGCCTATTGCACTCCTTTTTTCCCCTTTTGAACAGAGAGAATTTAATCTGAAGGAGTAAGAGGATGAGCAAAGGACAGAAGGGGGTCGTAATTGAGATGAGTAAGCAAAGATGGATACTGTAGTCCCTGCGACTAAATTGCTAAGAAAACTGAGATTCTAGCTCCCTCTCGTAAATATGCAAAAAAGAATTACTGCTCATGAATCAATTATTCATCAAGCTGTAATTATCTGGGTGCCGATTAATTTCTAAATATCATTAAAAAGTAAGTGGAAGCAAAAAAAATGCATCTCAAGCAGGCCCTCAGGCCATGAGGGAGGATGATAAAAAATAAACAAAATGTGCATTGTTAAAGAACCTTCAGTATTAATGAGGAAAATACAGCACGCTTTCTTTTTAATCCTCTCCGATTGAGAAAAAGGGGGGGACCAGGCTTATACTGCCTGTGTTGCTATTGCTGAAGCAATCAGTTACAATCAGCTACCAAGCCATCAGTTTTGTTTTTGAGGGTTTGATGGCTTTTGTATTCAACCACATCAAATTAAAGGACTTTCGAGCAAGCCTGATGGTAAATTTGTAACATGTATTAACCATCAAGCTACCATCTCAAGCCTCTGAAATATTTACCGTGAACCAATTGCTCTTAACTTGATTTTGTACAACCAAAAGAAATGAAAGAGTTTTTCAATAATTCCACATCTTTGTAGTCTCTCTTTGTATCTGAAATGTAAACGTAGGTACATATGACTAATGTTTTGAGGCCGAGTCAAGGATGTAAGTATTCTTATTTCCATTTGTGCATTTCCTTTCTCTTTGTATACTTTCTTTCTCTTGCTTTTAAAGAAAAGCCATTGGTCATGTAAGCAACTGTAACAGCACAGATTTATAAAAACAGATAAATTATTTCAGAAACCAACCAAACTTTACTTGCTCTTAGATACAACCATATGCTATGTAAATACCTGTTTTGAAAGAAAGCACAGACGCTACGTAATCTGAATGTGAAAAAAAACAGAACACATTGCTCACACTCACAGTCACACTGTTGGGACACTCCTCAGCCGTAGGGTGGAGCAGGTAGTCCACTTTAGCTGGACCACGGATGTAGACGCAGTTGGCCGCCGCATCCTCAGGGACCGTGAGCACCTCATAGTGATGATCCGTCAGCTGCTCCATCATCTAGGAAACACATACACACACAAAGACAAATGGAGAGAGAGATCATAAATCAAGGCAAAAAATCACAATGATATTCACATTCATTCTTAGTGTCACAGCAACAAGCTGTCAAACACGGACATCAGAGACATCTATGTGCCGCGCGCACGCACACGTGCACACACACGCCTCGTTGATGAGATTAGTGCAACATCAGCAGACAGGGCCTGCGAATCACATTACGCTAATGCCAAGGTCCCCCAATGGTGCCTGGCTTGCTCTTAATCAGCTCTGGCACGATTCTGGCTCAGGTCTGGCCCAGGTCTGTTGGCCGGGACCCGTACCAGATCAGCCCAGGGTCCATTTAAAGTGCTCTGTAGGTCTTTCTGGAAAGCATCCCATTGATGCCCATTCCCAAACATCCCATTTGATCATTTCCAGGGGTGCTACCAGCAGTGAATTTGAACTCTTACCAAACTGTTTCAGAAGTGCAGCAAACACATCTTTCTTGGAAACGATGTGATTAGTATTACATTATGTATTTTATCTTGTATTCAGTCATCCAGCCTGGTTAAATGACCCAAAATAATGACCCAAAACACACTAAGGAACAGAGAATGGGCAATTCTGACCTGACCATCTCTGAGACAGCTGAAGCATGTGTGCACGGCAAGAGATGCAAAAGTCTCATTCAAAGCTACAGAATGTTTTGGCAGTGACTGCCTCTAAAGGTTGTGCAACACACTATTAGGTAAAGGGCACCATCCTATTTTTCAGCACCATTTTATTTTTATAGGAAAAATTGAGTTTTTCTTTTTTCATGGAAAGGTACCAACAAATTTAGCCATGATTGTATGTCTGTCTTTCGCAATATATTTTTCTTCATATTTTCACTCCACAGTCAATCACATCACACTCCTCTCCTCTGTACACGGTGCACACACAGAGCCATGACTGCCCTAAATAAAAAAAACCTGATGGGACAGCTAGAGGAATCTGCTGAATTTCAGGAAAGTGTACAGGATTAAAATTTCTGAACTTCAAGAGCTTCGACAAGTTTGGATGTTTCTATGGACAACCCTGCAACAACACCCACCTCTCCCTCCAGCTGTTTTCAAGCACATGTTCTAGAAGCCCCCCATATCTCTCTCTCTCTCTCTCTCTCTCTCTCTCTCTCTCTCTGTGAACACCCATGGCCCACTACAACAATTTGGTCAGAGTCATTTCAAAACAGATGCAGACCTCAAGCATGTAGGCAAGTTGGCTCTGCCTCTTGGACTAAAACCCTGCGGCTCTTAGTGGTCTGCCCTTCAAAAGTTAATGGCTTTTAGCAGGTCAACTGACTGATGTGCACTTTGTATGTTGCCTTAATTTGGTTAGGCGCACAGGGTGTGTAGAGAATGACAGCATTCCCATGTGGGGCAGAGTCCTCTCTCTTCTTTCTTCTCTCTTTATTTCCTTCTCTCTTCTTTCTTTTCTCTTTCTTTCTTTCTTTTATTGTTAATTTCTGTTTTTGAACTATTCTAAATGTTACATTACTTTGTCATTTACTTCGGATAAAAGCATTTGATAACATATCTAAACCTCAGGCTCATAATGTTCTTTATCTTAACCTTCTCTTCTCTTCCTTTCTTTCTTTCTCTCCCTCCTTCCAGCATTCCACCCTTTGTGTATCTGTGTAGCTTCATGGTGATGAGAAACCCAAACAGACACTAACCCGCAGTGTCTTCCTGGCCCCTTCGCTGTTACTGATGATGATGGTGTCTGGGCCTCCCATTGAACAGATGTTTTTCAGCCGGTAGCCTCCGTACACAGGCACAGTGGACACAGCAAAGTCCTACACACACACACACACACACACACACACACACACATTAAAAACTATTTAAAGCACAGGGTTGTAAGAACTGGTATTAATACCCCTTGTTGTAAGGTTTCACCAGATTAAGTACCCATTTATTGCCAAGAGGATTCCCAAATACATGAAAAACATGTGAGTGAATGAAACAACAAAATTACACAGTGCAACACCAGGCTTTCCACGTGCATACCAGCAATGACAGAGATGTACTCTGCCTGTAATCTGTCTATATATCATCAAAATGAATAAAAAACAAAATACTTCTGTTACTGTAATGGCTCGTAAAACTAAAAACATTGATACATGTACGATACAATTAGCATCTAACCCGCAGTGATCCAATACATTTTACTTTACATATCTGTTTTTCTACAGTAAGTGCAGGATTGTACAGATACAGGTAATATAGATTACAGTACGCTTACACCAGTGTTTGGGTAAGTGTGAGTACATATTCTACAGTGTGACTGTATGATTGTCCCTCTTCAGAAAAAAAGGAATTTCTGCCCTTTGCTTTGAGTAACCAGAGACTGTAGGCCTTTGTACTGCTTTGCATAGTTTGCTAAACAACAGCTCTTGAGAATCAGCGATATTTACAATGGCAGCAAAGAAAAGGAAAGGTCCAGGACAAATATTTCCTTTGGCAGGACACGTCTAGTGAGATTTGTGAATATTCAAATCAAACGGCAGCTGCTGGACAGAATCTGCATAAGGTTCTGTGTCATTTGTTTGCATCAATTTGAATGCTGTCAATGGGAAGAACATTTTAATCTGCATTTGGTCAAAAACATGATTGGAACATGTAAAGCTAAAAGTTAACCCAAACAAATGAAAAACCAAATGAAAGGCCATCCTTATGTAAAAGAGACACAAATCACACACAGACACACGAAGCACCATGCTATCCACTTGGAGGTAGGCACTTAAGAGGCTCGATCAACATTTATGGCGTGACCAGCTGTGCTTCAACCAAATCCAACATGGCTGTAGATAGTGTCTGCAGCCCTTTTTGGTTTGGTGCGTGGATACAAGCAGAGTAGATATGGAAAGTATGCAATAGCTAATTTCTTTCGTCAGACAGCCCGATAAGTTCGCCGACATGAAATTTCACGAAGCCAAACACAACAGTCAAGATCAAGACACAGCGGCCATATTGATGGCAAATGAAAGGTAGTGTTAGAGAACACTTTAGGATTCAAGGATTCAAAAAGCTTGATTGTCGATAACATAATGACTAACAATTGTCTTGGGTTTGAGAGGCTTGGGTTTCAAGAATGGAATAACAAAAATTAAAGGAGACTATTTGCCTATTTACTATATGTCAAATAAACAAACAGATAATGTGACTCATACGAGTGTCAAGAGCCATTAACTGGAGGCAGTATCATAACAGGGTGCACAGATTGATTACATATTAGATTTCCTCTGTTTTCAAACATCAAGGGAGAGTGTAATGTGCCTCTCACCCGGAAGGTGTCTGCCAGCACCTCTGCGCCACGGTGGTTGGTGTGTTTGGAGATTCCCACAAAGAACTTCTCGTCCTGTGAAGAGCACATCGCTGCCCTCCAGAGTTGCCCCTCCAGATGCTCCCTCCTCCACCCCCATCTCTACCACGGACAGGTTGAGCTCCGTCAGCACTCTACGCACTGCCTCCACCTATAGAGGAGGAAATAGACAGACAGATGGAGAGACTGATGCAAAGAAAAAGAGGGCTAAGTGGCTCAGTGATATAAAGTGGTCACTTTACAAAACAAATAGACTTGTCATGTCTTCATTGAGCCCTTTCAAATGAACATACAGATAGAAAAGGAAATAAAGAAGGAAAGAAAGAAAGAGAGAGCGAGAAAGAAAGAGAGATAGAGGAAGAAAGAAAGAAAGAAAAGTAGATGATGCATTCTAACAGTGTGACTCCACATGCTCTTATCATGATCTCTAAATAAACTCCATTCAAGATTAATCCATTATGTTCCTTTGGAGTATTCTCTTTCCTTACACTTTTGCTAGTGGCTCTTGTAAACTTTGAGGACATGGACTGAAACTCATCTAGACTGTCAGAAAGCAAGCAGGAAAGAAGGAAAGAAAGAAAGGTATATGAAGCAGAAAGGAAACAGTGTGATTCCTTGCGCTCTGATCATGAGGCCCTCTAAGTAAACTCCTCTGCTGGTGTCTTCATTCAGCTTCTTAATTAATGTTAAGGTTGCCTTTGGCATTACTTTTCCCTTCAGCAGGGGAGTTTTGAACATTCTAACAGAATATTCAGTTTTGGAATAATGTGTGGTTCTAAAATTCCATGTTGATTAGCAGCTTTTAGTTAGTAGCTTTTGCAAATGAAGAGCTCTGGGGCTGCAACATGGAGAGGTTGGAGTGAAAATGGAGGACCCAAAGCTCAGCCCATCTCATTTGGACAGACAGACAGACAAGCAGCCAAGAAAAGAAAAAAGAGAAAGAAAGGAGATATCAACTAAATAATACTGAACTAAACACATTTTAACTGTGTGACTCATTATCCTCTGATGATGATCTTCTTCTAAGTAAATGCTTAGAGTGATGTCCAAAATGAATTCATCATTCTTGTCCCCTTGGGTTATGCTCTTCCCTTTCACTCTGCTTTATGTTAGAAAGAGTTCTTGCGGATTCTCTGAGGATTGGGACTGAAACTTGCATTGGATTGACTCATGGATTGAGTCACGTAGCATCTGCTATACAGACCAAAGATGGGTGGACAGAGAGACAGACAGACAGACAATGAAAGCAAGCAAGGAATGAAAAGAATCTAAAACTATATACCACTAATCATACTATAACCGAGTGATTCCTCAAAGTTCTGATAACAATGTCCACTGCATAAACTCCTGTGGTGCTGTTGGAACCAAATAATCTCTCATTGGCATTTATTGGCGTTTGTAATTGTTGCAAACTCTATGCAAAATGAAATCTGCATGGCATTACATTTTGACAGACAGTGAAATAAAGATATCTACAGTGGTTTTTGCAAACTTTCTGAGTACTGAACCTGAAATTTGCATGACATGAGTAATGAGCATCTGGTACCTTTTTTAAAAGGCAGACAGACAGACAGACAGACACAGACAGTAAAAGAAAGAAGATATCTATTAGTGGTTCTTGTAAACTCACTGAGGACTAGGAATGGCTGGTCTGTACTGAGTTCTGAGGATCTAGATAGATCTAGATCTAGATCTAGAACCTCTGTGAACAACATACAGTATGAGCATCTCCTGCCAAAACCTGTCTGGGTCTTCCACTCACTGGCCACCCACTGACCTCGCTACGCCTCTGTTGTTTCCACGGCCGGGTGATTAGCGCCGTGTCCCCCTGGATCACCGCCACGTCCTCGATCTTCCAGCTCTCTGGCAGCTCGGCATCTGCGGGAATCTCGATCAGCTGGAGGCCCACCTTTTGCCTCAGGGCGCCCGTCAGCACACCGAACTGCCGCTGGGCCTTCGCCAGGTCTGTGGAGGTGGCATCCCCGCCGCCGCCGCTGCCACCGTCACCCACCTTCCCAAAGGATTCTGGGATACCCCGGACAATAGCGTGAGTGAAACGTCCATAGGGACACACACTAGCCATGGCTGTTGGATGGTGGAGATCCTGGGTACAGCTATGTATGTCCAGTCTCTGTGTGTATGTATGTGTGTGTGTCTGTGTGTGTGTGTGTGTGTATGTACGTGTGTGTCCGTATTTGTGACTTGGTCTGGGCCTGTGTCGTTCCTGTGTTCTTCCACCAGAACCCAATGGGAGGAAGTGGGCGTCCCAGAGTCTGTTCAAAGCCTTCAACACTAGAATGTATGAGGTGTGACAAGCCAGCCAGCTGGGAACCAAATAGATCTCCTGGACTGAGACCGTTTCTCTACAGGGAGTCTGGCATTCGGTGGAACATTCCAGAAAAACAAAGAGCCCACCTCACCACACACACCACTCTCCAGGGTTATTTACACGTTGTCGAGCACACTTTTCCAAAATGCTCCAATCTCCGCTTCACATCAATCCCAGGTAAAAACGACAGCGTGTTAGGAGCAGGATCCTGTTTTGTTTGCCATCTGGAGAAGAAAACAGAAGAAGAGGCAGATGTTGACACTAATAGGGGGAACGAGGAGAGTCGAGGTAAACTCGGTCACTGCTAAATACTCAAAGGAGTGGGCACAAGAGCTTTCCTCATCAAATAAAATGTTTCCAATGCCACCCCCTACTTATCAACCAAAGAGTCTCTTGATTTTAGACTGCAGATTACTGTCAGTTTAGAGGATTTTAAAAAAAAAAAATTTCAATTTCAAAAACTGCATGATGTTACAATGGCATACGATCAGCAGAGGTATAATGTTACCTTTATTGTAGGCCCATTCTGACTTAAGCAAAAACTGTCAGTAATGTGATTCTGTGGTTACTATAAACTCACATTGATATGTCATTTACAAACCTATTATAGTTAACCTAAAGCCTCTTCCATGTAATACTAGTGGGCTGGTCTACGACTGGACCGGTAACGTTGTAATTACAAACCAAACATCAACCCAATAAAAACAGCAATAACCTGAAGACCAGACTGCATTCAAGAAAAGCCCATAAATAAACCCATAGTAATCTCGGCATAATTACAGTTTAGACTACTGGAGAGCTAGCTGGCCGGCTGTAGGATGAAGGGACTTAACCCTGTTCAAAACTTGGGACAAGAGAATGATTCTGAGTCCCCACCGTGAATGACCCCATCTGCCACCACCATACTTCGCTCATTTTAAAACACCTAACTTTTAGAAGGCAATAGGTCTATCAACATCGACCATACACGTCGTTGGTTATTCCTGGGAACACTTTTGGTATGGGATTTAAGGGACGCGTTAAGTCTGTCTGAGCGTGACATGGTCCTTCATTGTAGTTGAAGCCAACCTTTCTCTAAGAAACCATGTCTCTTGCTAATGCCAAGTAAACGCTGTGCAAACGAGACTGTCAAACCAGCCAGCCGTCAACAGATTAGCGGTAACAAAACTCCACTCGACATCCAAACAAACGATACCTCAATTTCAGAACGCCATCACCATCTGTCCATAAAATGTCCCCCATCATTCCAAACACACCACATAATGTCCAAAGTACGCTACCGTTATGAGTTGAACATTATACTGTAACAACAAAACCTTAACAGAAATGTTACTCAAAGCATTAAAGACCTGTACATTTCCGTTTTGGTGAGCTTTTACGCAGGACAGGCTGATAGTTTACACAATTAAATTCGAGGACAGTCTCTCTACAAATCCGAAGCAACAAGGTTTGGTATGGCTGCAGCCAGTTATCAAAGTTGACGCCCAATAACAAAAAACTTCAAATGAGTTATAGCCACATTTCTGATATAATCTAAGTTAATTACCCGTGTCTTGTTTGAAAGTGTTAAATCAAATAAACATCCCCCTGTCGTCCACAAAAACTCAAAACGTTTCCTCTCGTCGACTTCCTCCTCTGTTTCCTTTTGAAATAGCTCCCACTTTCCCGTTATTCTCTCTCCTCTTTCTCCTTCTGTTCACCCGGCTCCCTCGCTCGCCTCTGTCCGTCCTCCTCACCCTAAACCTACACTTCCCCACAGTCACAGTGCGCCCCGACGACGTAACCATTTAAAAACACATTATTACCAGGAGATGATAATCCTTTAATCCACAATTTAAGCCTATATTGTGATAAAGCTGTGTTCAAATTGTTACAAATTATCTGGATTTTTTTTATGTCAATATAATAGAGGCTAGTCTTCAATACTTACGACCGAACAAGCAATTACAATATAATATTCGGTCCGTGAAATCTGTCGATCCAGCTAAAAATCCAAACATTCACGTTTCCCACAAATCTATTGTTTTCATTGCCACACCTCCAACGCCCTCTGTCCGCGTGTGTCCGCCCATCACGTGAACTAACAACTTTATCTGATACTTTTTCTCTCATCTCCATGGCTGACAGGTTGATATTATCGTTGTAGCCTACACATAAAACGTCATTGTTAGAGATGCATTCTTTCTCAAGTGTTTAAACGTCTGGCCAGGCTAGAATACCCTAGGCTACTGTGTGATTTTGTCGGGGAAAGAGAGAGGGAGAACAAGGGACATTCGTGTAGGATACTGCTGGACAATTACTACTTGCCTTCAGTGGGTCATTGGTTTATGCTGTCTGGTGTCGGCTTGTGCCTTTAATCCTCTGGTTCTCATATGTGGGTCACGCGATATTTAGCTGTGGCGATTGCGTGTTGGAAAGGGAGGATTAAAAAATGTCACTTCTCTTGTGCTCAGTTTATTTGCTATTTCACAGCTTCAACAGACCTAGGCTGATAATAAAGAAGTTTATACATGGACTAATATCCTAACATTTCCGCATAATCGTATGTCAGTCTATGGGTTCTGCACTGGACAATGAACTGAGCAAATATAATTTAGTTGCACTGAAACCAGGCCTGTGGACAAATTCTGGTTGTGTTGTGATAGCTTGTGAGAGCTTGTTTTGTTGCTTGGTAATAGCGCCATCTTGTGGTGGCTACGTTTACCCCTCTCCTAAAAAAGTAGGTCGTTCGGTTAAAGGGGGAGAAGCAGTCGACTGACTGGTGGAGCACTACAGACAGGATTAAAACCTAAACCATCTGCGCCCTCCTACACAGTCTCATAAACAATACACAACATTCATTAGTTTTGTTCCATGTGCCCATGGACCAACATTCCCCTTCCTAGGTCTTATGAGGTTTTGCCTAGTTGAATGACCTCATGTAAAGCAATAGGCCTATGACATTTGATCTGTGTGTTTTGATTGTGTGTGTGTGCTCAAGTTTTTGTGTGTGTGTGTGTGTGTGTGTGTGTGTGTGTGTGTGTGTTTTTTGATTGTGTGTGTGTGCTCAAGTTTTTGTGTGTGTGTGTGTGTGTGTGTGTGTGTGTGTGTGTGTGTGTGTGTGTGTGTGTGTGTGTGTGTGAATGTTTGTGTTGGAGGGCGCACAGTAATCACGGGTAAACTGTTTACCCACCCCACGTCACAAGACTGCCATCACTTGACCGGCCTGCATGCTTCTCCACCTCACGTCTCTCATTATTTGGCAATGTGCTTATTCTCTCCATCTTTCTATCTTCTCTTTACTCTCCCTCCTCTCTCTCTCTCTCTCTCTCTCTCTCTCTCTCTCATAAACACACACACACCCTATACATTCAAATATAATCCTATATGCTGTGCCTTTGTAGCCTTCAATACTGTTGAGGTTGATTTATACTGCCAATGTTGTTTTTCCTGTGGAAATTATAGCTTACTATCATCTAAGTATATTGTGTGGTAACATAACTGGCATCTTTTATGCATAATGACTTTGGCACACTGACAGTCAGTCCCTCCCCATTAGTCACAACACTGACACAAGTTATTGTCTCAAGTTCTTCTTTTACATACTTTTTTAATATACATTCTGCAGTAAAACAGTGGGCTAGGGCTATGTTCCTGAGTGGTTTCTTCAGTTCAGACATTAAGTCATTTGTGGTTAAATTAAATTTGAAGTTGTTTGGGGGAAAGGAACTGCCCATATCTGAGGCACAGATGAATTTGGAACTTAGCAGAGGCAGACAGAGTGTATAGGGATGATATCAATATCAAAGTCATCATTTGGTTATTAGTTGCATCACCTGAGAGAAAAAGAGACTTTGAAAGAAAGTAAACACCGGAAAATTGTAAGCAGTTGATTGACAGAGAGAGAGAGAGCGACAACGACAGGCGACTGTGTACTGCACTGAAGACAGAGGAGAGGACTCTGCTTGATGAATTGAGTAGAAAAAAAAGTTAATATTGTGAGATCAAATGAGATCAGTCCTTCACTGACGGCTGTAAACATTTTTACTGAGAGAGTTAGAGGAGACCACCGGCACCCAGGTAATACCCAAAGCAGAGGAAGAAGACTTTTTGAGTCTACATACACCAGGTGGACTTTTAACGGTGAAACCATGTCTCGACACTCCGGGCAGCTCTTCCCCATCTTCCTCCTTTGCTGTCTTCCCCTCGCAGGTCAGAACTTGAAGCTGTTTATTGGATCGCCATGAAGTTACTGTAATCTAATGTTGATATTTATTTTGTTTTATGAAGCATCACATTTTGACATCATTGGATTTGTCTACACTTTATTTATTTACATCACATTTACATTTATTCACTGAAATTTACATTCACATTGATGCTTTTATTCAAAGCGACTTACAAACATGAGGAATAACATTTAAGCTATAGTGCAAAGGAGACATTTCAGTAATTTGTTATGAAACATGGAACTATAGTCTTGTCTAGTCTTGCTTTAAGTTTGATCTCTCACTGTGTGTGTGTGGGTGTGTGTGAATGGCACAGATGTCTTTGTTTTCTATGTTTGACACTTTGTCGGTTTGTTTCTATACCGTCTGCATTGTGCCAGTAAGAATTAATGTGAATACCAGTTTCCTTGTGATTCTTGTGCCTTAATTTATGACCTGGCGCTACAGCTGTGTAAATTCAATAATGGATCTTTCCCCACATAGCCTACTGTTTTTTGTTGCTATGCAGAATCAAATCAAAGCTTTGGCTCTTGGGGGAGCTATTGAGCAATACCTAAAGGTAGAGGGAATTTACACCTCATAGACTGCTGAATTGACATTTTCTTCATATCAATCTTTTCTAAAATGTGTGCATGTAAACTCAATTTAACTCAAAGTTCAAGTGGTCACATTCCCTGCTGTCTCCCTCTCTTTCTCTCTCTCCTTTTCTCTCTCTCTCTCTGCCTCTCCTTCCCCACTCTGCCTCTCCTTCCCCTCCCTCTCTCTCTCACCCCCCCTCTCTCCCTCTGTCTGTCACCCCCCCATCCCTCTCTTAGTGATGTCTCTGCGCTGTTACACCTGTATCTTCCCCTCCATCTCCCCCATGGACTGCCTGAAGTATCCTCAGGAGTGTCCGGCCGGCCAGCGCTGTCTGGCCAGCACTGCGGTGGCGTCCCAAGGTGAGCTTGCACGCAGCACGGGCCCAGGTGCCAGTGGACTTCGGACCCGATTTGGTCCAGAACTCTTGTCAATCTGTGCTGCTAGACTCTCTATCTGTTTATCTGTATTTCTAATTGCATAGGGAGCAGAGGATTTTGTTTCCATTTACACTCAATTTATTTCACAGCACAAGTGGTCAAGTGTGTCAGCTGCAAGTGTGTTGGAATAAAATGTATACAGAATTAACTAACAAATGTGAACTAACCCATGCATTTCTGTGGAGGATTCTTTGAGTGCTGTGCTTCCTCACAATGTCTCTGTCTGCAGTCGTCTGGTTGCTCGTGTCTTTAGTCAAAAGGCCAAGTTGACAAAAAGTAGAAGATTAGCTGTCCATTATAGCCCATATAGTCAGGGGGCCTATGTGGTTTCTGTGGGATTGAAATGTTAATTTTTGGAGAGTGGTTGGACTGTCTTTAGAGGTCATTGAACATGGAGAAAAATTGATGTCTCCATTTTATTGGCTATGTTGAATAAAGTTCACAAAACAGTTATTTTCTTATTTTTAACAGTATGATTGTATGTCAAACAATTAGAGATAAGATCAATAACCAATCAGTTTCACCAAATACACATACTCCATTGCTGAAAGATAGCAAAATCACAGAATCACAGATGAGACCTCAAACAACATTTAATTAATTTACATATACACACCATATTAGATCTCACCTCCACAATTTCCTCATCAAAATCTACAACTAGTCTACTAAACCTTATTCCTACTCACCTTCTTAAGACTGCTCTCCCCTTCCTAGATAATGTTTTGCTCTAGATTATAAATAATTCAATGCTATCAGGGCATGTACCGCAGTCGTTTAAGACATCTGTTATTAAGCCCTCCCTCAAAAAACCTAGCCTTGTATCGATACTGGTCTTCCTGGACCTCAGCGCTGCCTTTGACACCATAGACAATGACATACTACTTAGGCTTGAAAAATTTGATAGGCATCAAAGACTCAGCACTAAACTTGGTTTAGATCAGTGTTTTTCAACCACTGTGCCGGGGCACACTAGTGTGCCGTGAGATCATCAGGTGTGCCGCAGAAAATTACCCAAATGTCACTCACTGGTCCAGAAAAGCAACTGTTGCATCAAAGAATTTATAACCACATACTCTCATTGATTGTATGATTGCACTATTTGTGGTATGCAGGCATTGTACAACGGGGGCCCCATATCCAGTATTCACAGAATCATCACATATCCAGTTCAAAACAACAATTAAATTAGATATAGTCACCTACAAATGAAACAGAGGGCGCTTGTTATATTGAGCAGGTCTTGCATAGAAGCCATATCTTATGCCATATCTGTGTATTATTTGAAATTTTAGGCTATGGTATGTTTATTTTTTCTTCACACAGGATTAGTGTGTTAGTGTGCCGTGGGACATTTTAAGTGTCAAAAGTGTGCCGTGGCACAAAAAAGGTCGAAAAACACTGGATTAGATTATACCTAACCGGCAACAATATGTACAGTTCCATAATAAACCATCTATCCAGATTATGGTAAAATGTGGAGTGCCTCAAGGCTCAGTACTGAGGCCCCTGTTGTTTAGCAGATGATAGGCTACATAACTATACCTCTCCAAAAAACCTGATGAATTAACACCATTAGCCAAACTTGACACATGTATAAGAGATATAAAGACATGAATGACAAATAATTTCCTGCTTTTGAACTCAGATAAAACAGAAGACATGGTTTTAGATGGTTTTAGGGACAGCCGTGGCCCACTTAGGGGCAGCCGTGGCCCACTGGTTAGCATTCTGGACTTGTAACCGGAGGGTTGCCAGTTCGAGCCCCGACCAGTGGGCCGTGGCTGAAGTGCCCTTGAGCAAGGCACCTAACCCCTCACTGCTCCCCGAGCGCCGCCGTTGTAGCAGGCAGCTCACTGCACCGGGATTAGTGTGTGCTTCACCTCACTGTGTGTTCGCTGTTTGTGTTTCACTAATTCACCGATTGGGTTAAATGCAGAGACCAAATTTCCCTCACGGGATCAAAAAAGTATATATACTTATACTTATAGATTCTAAAAAGATGAGGGATATCCTATCCACATCACAGGCTACATATAGTGATCTTCCACTGACCTCATCCACAAGTGTTAAAAAACCTGGGAGTTATAATTGACCAGGACCTAGCACTAGGTAATCACATAAAACAGATCACCAAAACTTAATTTTACCATTTAAGGAACATTTCAAAGATAAAGAAGTCCTTATCCTTACCAGATGCCGAGAAATTAATGTTTTGTCATCTCAGGATAGACTATTGCAATGCTATTGCAATGCTATTATGCTGGCTGTAATAATACTTGTCTAAAGAGCTTACAGCATATACAAAATGCAGTTGCTCACACACACAAAAATACACCCCAAAAATATGAAAAGTCATATTTAATATTACCCCTGCATCCCTCAGCATCTGGCAACAGCTTTACACTGAGTCCTTCAGCCTGCTTCACATGGTTTCTAGTGGTTTCTAGTAAATCTTAGCATGCTGCAGATGCTCACTGTTACAGGTGGATTTGTAGCAATTCCTGTGCCAAACTGCTTTGTTCTGTTGTAAAATAACTGCACTGTAACAATGTAATCGTTGGCTGATCTACCCATCTCCATACTCTCTCATGGACAAAAACAATATGTCTCTAGTGATGGGTCATTCACCAGTCCACACATATCTGCCACTGGATACATAGCCCAAAATCTGTTTCTTTTAGAATATCTGTGCCATCACCTGACTAACAGAAAGACACACCTCAGAAACTAGACTGTGCCGACATGAACTATGAAAATGTGCTTGCTCAAATGTAGAAGGCTAGAAGGTCACTAATATCACCAACCATGAAGAACAGAGCACTATGTGCTTCAAGTTATTCGATATTCTAAATTCTATCACTGCCAGCTATCAACAGCCAACTGTCACTGGTAGTGAGGGATGGATTACTGCACGGGCCTACCAGGCCCAAACCCAGAGTCCCAAGGAGTCAGAGGGCCCAAGCCATTGCATGGAATCATTGCCTCAATATCAACACATCATATCAACATATAGGCTATGAATCTGATTGAAATAAAGTATTGGCCATCCCCAAAATGCACCAGAATACAGGAAATCACATCAAATAAATTTTAAAAATGTCCCCTGCAACAATTAGTGGGGGGCCCTTAATACATCTGGGCCCAGGGGCCTAAAAGTTCATAATCTGTCCATGCTGGTAGTGTCTCTCTTTCTCTCTCACACACACACACACACCTGTCTGTTTGTCTAGCTGATCCTTTACCCTTTCTTTTCTTCACACTTACATAGGCGACGGAAGGCCTTACAGACTTCAGCTGGTACTATGTAAAAGTTTATTAAATTTGATTTAACAGAGATCTCTGCACTTTGTGCTCTAAAAAAATGTTTTATAATGTTGTATTGTTTATGTGGTCCACTTTTGCACACTACCTTGTAGAATATCTTTGCTTTTTGGCACCAAACTCTATGCTATAATACCAGCAATGTGAGGTTTGTGGACAAAACACCAAATTTGACCTTTTCTGAATTTGACCTTTGATTTGGGTCCTTCAAAACCTTCAAAAAAATGGAGACATGTTTTTTTTTACTCTTAAGAACCCCTAGAACAAAGATATAATACTCTCCAAAAATTAACATGTGAATCCCACAAGCCCCCAAATTAGACACATAGCCCCCCCTACTAATATGGGTAAAATTCAAACATGTTCATCTTTATATTCACTTTCATATACAATAATATTTGATATGACCTACCTTGAATGTTGAATAGCAGTATGCCATTTTAGCATGAAATGTATATGCAAGCACTCACCACAGGTTTATCGTGCGAGTATCACTACATGACAAATATGATCCTTGTCAGAATCTACAGACCCTTTTTCCCATGGAAATAAGGTCAGTTCAGTGTTGGGCTTAGATGACAGATGATTCTGATTGGGTCTGTCGAGTTTTTAAGATCTAGATCTCCATGTCACTCAAGGTCAGGCCTGTTCTGATTTTAAAGGTGCAGTCAGCGAATGTGCAGGATGTCGTGTTTGTTTATGTTTATTAGCAGACATTTTTGTCCAAACAACGTATATTTAACCAAGAACCAAATGAAACACAACAGAGAGGTAGCTCACCTCACCCTTCAGTATACTCCACACAGGGTTTTGTTTTCATTTGGGGGACAGGCTGCCCCCACTTGTTTGTTTCCAGTTTTCAGAGCCAGGGTTGCCTACAGAGACCAGATTTTTTACAGTGTACTCACGGAATGGGCAGCTAGCGGATCTTGGGGAGATGATAGCTGAATGTGACAATCAATCGCTGACCTCACCTTTAAGGTCCACACCAAGAACTATAATGACAGGCCCCATGCATTCACACATGGTAGATAGGATCCAATCTTGGCCATTTCACACCTCTTTAAGCAGTTGCGTATACACGTGGCACTAAATGTGATCTCACAAGCGTCTCTCATATCAGATCTTACTTCTCTGCTCAAGAGCAAAGAGCACCAGTGCTATCAATGATTATTATGGTAACCCTCATAATAGGTATAGGGCCCTGGAATAACTTGGCAGTATTTTCAAAACATCCTTAACAACAGATCTCTAAAATGGTTTGCAGTTTTGCGAGTTGTTTTGTGTGGTTGGTAGAATATTCCTGTAAACGTTTCTCAGTGTTGTGGTCCCAGTGGAGGGAGTCAGTAGGTGTTCCTAATCAAGAGAATGAAGGGAGAGATTAGCACCGACATGCCTGGGATGCTGTCAAATTATGTCTAAATATAATTTTGAGCACAGCAGAATGTGTATGTGTGTGTGTGTGTGTGTGTGTGTGTGTGTGTGTGTGAACGAGAGAGAGATAGTTAGAGAGAGAAAAAGAGATGGAGTGTGTGTGCATGTTTGTGTGTTTGTGTTTGTTTGTGTGTGCGTGTGTGCTTGCATCTTGCTTATCCAACATTTTCGATATTAAAGGTACAGTACGCAATTCTAATTCAATACTTTTTGCCTAATTCAGTTTACTGGTCTGTCCTCTAATGATGCCACTGCTGCGCGTTCAGTAGGTGTGGTGTGTGTACAGTCCTGATGCTGTGAAAGAATAGTCACTCTGCTCGAGCCATTAACAATTCTAGGCAATCAACAGATTGCTTCAGGAAGTTAGGAGTATAATGTGATTGACTATTGAGCTAAAGCTTTTGCCAGAATTTAAGGTTTCATCTTAGATAGATAGATAGATACTTTATTGATCCTCAAGGGGAAATTCAAGATAAGATCTTTAACTAATCATTACAAAAGATGAACTCTCCCTCTTCTCTCCTCTCCTCCTGCATGTCCAAAGAAATACCAGGCTTAGATGGATATATTTCTGCAGGCCAATTTGGTTTACTGTTGTAAATGAATCTATGCGATTAATCTGTCTGTGAGTCCAGGCATTACAAACGTTACAGTTACAGTTATTAGATAAGGGGACCAGAGCAATAGATAGAGAGAGTTCTGACAACTCAACGAAAGGCGCCATGTTGCGACCTAAAGTCAGATGGATCTGGTTTTCTACCTTACTGTAACTGTAAACATTGTATTGTCTAGAACTCTCAAACAGATTAATAACATACGGTAGATTGCCCAATATAAATACAGTTCCTGAACCAATCAGAGTGCAGAACATTTAAAGAACACAAAACACAGAACAGTTGAAAATGGGTTGTCTGAACTATCTACTACGGCTCTGTGGAGAACAACTCAACAGCGCCCCCTTCTGTCTCTGTAGGTAGCCTGCGCCTGGTCCTGTACGAGAGGAGCTGCGCCATGCCTGGCCAGTGTGGCCTGAGTGGGGAGAAACACGCCGCAGGTCTCAACTTCTCCTACAGCAACGAGTGCTGCGACACTGACCTGTGCAACGCAGCCACAGGCACTGCTGCCTCCTCCTGGACAGGCCTGGTACTGTGCCTCATTGCACTACCCCTGGTGCACATATTTGGCTGAGTGGAAATAAAGCAATTCCACACACCTAGTGCTACAGTAGACGAGACACAGGTCTGCACATAAACAACCAAAATGGCATACATATTTTCATAGTTTAAATATAACGGGTGTGTTTTAGGCTGATGCAAACTAACTTTCCCATTATATAAGGTAGGCTACACATCATAGTTTTACAATGAATTTTAAATTGACCAAAAACAGTATATGTAGCCTATGAGAAAAAGAGGGGGTTGGAAATACACTGAGGAACAGAATAACCATACTGGCGTTATCGCTGCTTGGTGTGAAATACCTAATGTGATTGTGGTTGCAATCTCTAGTTGCACTGTTAGCTTTTTTAAACTCGTTCTGCTTGTGACGGTAGCCTATAGCCAAATCGACTAATTCACATCAATAACAACCACACTTGGTACTTGGACTTATTAACTTATTCAATAGCAGTGTATACATATTAATTTAGTGTACAGTTTGAAAACACTACATAGGCCTATCAGATAACATCATATCAGGTCCATCCTGTAAGTAGTGTGAACACACTGCTTACCTTTTAAAGGTGTTCTAAACGATGTTATGTGGTTTCTAAGCTAAAACATTTGTCACATACAGCAAATATCTCCTCACGCTAGCTGCATGGCCCTGAATGCACTGTAGACAGCCCAGGCTCCAAAAACAGCAACAACAGCCTGGTCCAGCCTGGACCATGAAACATAGCAAACAGTTCCAGCTAATCACAGACACGATGCACGTTCATGTCAGTTTCAATTGCACAGGAGGGAGGGAAGAGTTACACTTCTACAGAAGTGAGTGACGTTACCCAGAGAACCTTTAATAAGTAACAAATTAAGAATTGGGTTTGTGTAACAAAGACAATTTGGTGTTAATGTACTAGAACAGAAGAATATGCCCAGAGAAGAAATAACTTTTATGACATTGTTATAAGAGAGATTTATGAAACCCTTTATTATAACTACAGTCGACTTTATTTAGTCTTTAGACATTGTTTCAGAGTTGGAAGGGGAAAAAACAGTGTGGATCAAAGTCTTGTTTTCTGTCTGCAAACTCAAACTCAGCAGCTGACAATGATCTTGGAAAAAGTATGTGTGATGACACTGTTCTATGGTATTCAACAGTCAACAATCCAAATAAAATTACTTACATAATTAAAATCTGTGTGTGTGTGTGTGTGTGTGTGTATGTGCGCGCGCGTACATACGCGCGTGTGTGTCTGTGTGTGTGTGTGTGTGTGTGTGTGTGTATGTGGTGCTGATGAGGAGAGAACTCCATCAATAACAAAAAAAAGATTCCACACAATAATGATGACAGTGCCGGTACAAGAAATGTGTACAAGTATTGGTGTCTAAATTTACTTTCTATTCATTTTGATCATTACTAGATAACTTTGTCATCATTTTTTGTTTTCAGGAACAGTAACCATTAAATACCAAACATAATGCCTGCAACAGAAACCAGGAGAAAATGCATTTTGCCTCCTTGTCTTTTTATCACACCTGCCATCTCTGTTGCCAACCTGCAAAAACACCTGATCATCCTGCACTTTAACCTCTTTTCATTTGAGCAAACAGGTTTGAGTCCGAAAAGAAAAGTGGATCTTGGAGAGGATCCAGTGCACACATATCATGTCATCTCTCTGCAGAGAAAGGGAGAGAGTGGGTGAGAAGAGGTGATCCAGTATCATACCACCAGTCTGAAAACCAGGACCAGTAAAACTGGCTGAATCCAAGAGGACCTTCTTCATACAAACACTGAAAATGAACGTTAACCTCAAACATCAAAGTCCGTAAACACCCAGCCCACGCTAGACTGTATTCACTGCATCGTCTTCCTCCACTTTTGTAAACAGACGTTACTCTGCCTTTGGGTGTATGCATGTGGGCATAACTATAGGTAAGCATATACAGTACCCTCCAGAATTATTGGCACTTCTGTTAAAGTTGACTAAAAAGAGGAATATAAAATCCTCTTTTGGAAATTGATCTTAATGCCTTAAGTAAAGGCAGGCAGACAGAAATTAAAATAGCCCCACATCATCACATACCCTTCACCATACCTAGAGATTGGCATGGTTTTATTTCAGTTAGCCTATTAGCTGATTTGATTTGCATTGATCTCAATGAGCATAAAAATAAAACCATGCCAGTCTCTAGGTATGGTGAAGGGTAAAAAGCCAAGGGAACGTTATCAGGATGAATAGTATCCTGGATCCATGAAATAACTGGCCTCTATGGGAATTTAACATAGGGGTGCCAATACTTATGACCCCCTTGGTGTCCTTAAAGGTTGGATATTTCCTCATTTTTTAACTTAAGGCATTAAGATAAATTTCCAAAAGATGATTTTATATTCCTCTTTTTAACTTTAACTTCAACGTCAACTTTAGCAGAGGTGCCAATAATTCTGGAGGGTTACTGTACCCATAAATATAAGGACTGAGTGCATTGTAGCATTCTGATTTTTTCTATTGGGGCTGATAACTCAATGAACAAGTGAATGTCCCCACAGTGACGACTAATTATCATTAGCCCTTAAATGCTTGTCATGCTGTGAAATTATCTCTAAAAATAGCTGAGAACACAGCAGGCTCTGCTTGAGAATAACAGAGGAGGGAAGGAGGGAGAGAGAGGGGGAGGGAGGGAGGAAGAGATTCTTTTCTGCCTTTCAACATCACTAAATGTAACAGCCTGTGATGTAATGAAGATACAATACTTGTTTTGTTTTGCTACTTTGGAAATGCCATGATAATGCCATGATAGGAACCATGATATTATCAAGCTCAACGATTGCAAGAATGCAAAAATGACACACAAAAGTTAAACATAAAACCAGTATTTTGATATACAATTTCTCCAACTTGAAATGCAAATCAGGAAGTACTTACTAACTGTAGAAATAAAGGAGTAATAGTGAGGTCCAGACTCTGATGTGAGCATCAAATGCAAGGACAGTTAACCTCACGTTAGGCGGCCATTCTACCAAAGGTTTACCACAAACACACTGTGGTGGTAACAGGCTTGTATTACAGAAGGACTGGCACACACACATACTTCCTGTGGGTGGGAGTTTCAAGGGTCCTCAGGATCACCAAAACAATTTCAATATGACAGAATGTGTTGGTACCATCCCTTAGGTCAGTCACTTACAGTTGGTGTAAGAGAATGTGTAAGAGAAAGACATTGTAATGCCCATGGTACCATATACTGTATGCAGTCATTGATGTAAGCATGTCACCCATTCAGCCCTTGACCTTGGGAAGTCTCAACTGTAATTTTGTGCCTCTAACCTCAACACCTAACACTCAAAGTGACTCCAAAGGGATAAGTCAAAAAAGTACCCAACACTCAACTCAGCATTTTTGCAGAACACAAACAGAAGTTAGGTGGGTAACTCCCACCTGAGTTAGGGTAAATTCCACCTCAGGGTATAGTGTGCTACAGAGTAAATGACATCATGTTAAGAGGCGAGTCCAAAAATGTACTTTCAACACTCAACTCAGTAGGTACTTTGATGTCACAACCGTATGTCTGGCACAGGCAGAGCCAGTGACAAATATAAATTGTGGCAAGTCTGCCTGTAGCATGTTCGCAAGGGGTTGGGTAAGGGTTAAAAAAGACGGAAGGATTGTGAAAGATTGCGATTCACTACACTCGGGTATTCAGATCCACTAACATAGGTTTTGAAAGTACCCAGCAATGGCCTGGCCACAGAAGGAAATACAAGGCTGACTGAATTTGTTCGATGCATGTCCTGTGATTATTCCAATGTAGACTCGGATCCGATACATAATCTGCATTACAACCCCATCTGCACTAATGTCCCTCCCCAAATAGTTATTTTATGCATATTCTATTGGTTGAAGTGGCTGAAAGGGGTTACCAAGAGCTTAACATTGTCATATAAACACACTGTCAAAGAGGCTTGCACGTGGTCCAGTGCTAAACAAGTTCATTGTTTCAACGATGACTAATGATATACATAGCTTCCCGTGCTTGTGCGTTCACATACGAGTGGCTGCGCACAAACCCATACAGTACTCGAGTATAGGCACATGCTTACAATAAGAGGAAGTGAAGACAGGCCTTGGGCCTAAAGCAACGACCTTGATGACCACAGCCAGTGAAGCTAAAAATGAGTCAGTTGGTTTCAGTACTGCCTCTGTCTCCGGAAAGCAGGCTTACGTATATAAAGCTACAGTGAGTGGTTGAGGCTGAGCTCCACTGTAACTATCCTACTGCTTACCTGAGATTCATTGGACTGTGTGGACAAGAGAAGTAGGCCTTTAGCTGTTTTTGTGCTGTGCTGTTGTTGCTGGATTTACATTTGACCACTGAGCAGAGACATAAAAACTGAAACAAACATGTTTTTCCTCCAAAAAGTTTTTATTTTGAAATTTCCTCACATGAAAAAGCTACATTAATCTGATCATATAAAAAATGTTAGAAACAAGAGTTTGATTGTCAACAGGCCATCCATCACATATACCTATGTTACAGCATACTAATTCAATGCAGTACAACTGTGTTTGTGTATGCCATTGATATGAGTCCCTGATATCATCTAAAATGTGTAAAATAGTACTAACAAATACAGTTATTACGCCTCAAAAGCAACTTGGTCCTTTAAAAAATACAATTGAGGCCACTTCATATAAGACACCTTGCTTCTTTTTTTTATCAGACCTTGGTCCATTTGTGCATGTTGGCTACTCTTGCTTGTAAGATATATTAAATAATAATTTAATTCAGTCATGATTTCATTGGTAAAAATTGGCTACTTGGAATGGTGCATCAAACAAGCAAAAGGCTTAAACCAATTTTAACATTTTAAACTTAAACTGACAAATACACCTCCCATTTCAAATCAGTGCAAACACACACACAAGATAAAAAAGTAGAGGCAATTGTCACAAACTTCAAAACCTTCTTCCATAATGATGTTGTGAGGTGCACTTAGGTGATACTGCTTCCAAAGACCTTTATATTTACCTGATGGGAGGGGGTTATATCTAGTCACAACCGTCCTTAACGGTAAAGACCTGCAAATCACTCATTGGACAGCTACGCCAGTTTAAAAAAAGCAACAGACACTCTGAGTCACTGGCACAGTTCCAGCTTCAGGGTTAATCTAAAGGCACCTAACAGTGTGTCTAGGTAGTAAGGAGAGGCAGGGGATTGAAGGGTTTTTAGCCTATTAAGCTAACTAGATTGGATGGAATATTTACGGTAGGGGCCCTTGCTTGCACACTAAGCTATTAGTTTTTGCTCTTGTCATGTGTATGGTTTGATTGACTGACATCTGAAATATGCATTAAAAGTTGTTTATGCATGAATAGTCCTTCACTGCCATTTGACAGAGAATGGGGTGAGGTTTAGAGAACAGAAAAAGGAAGCCAAGGTCTGTGGCAATAGCTTCCTGTGGTTGCCTGCTCATGGTTACGCCCCATCATAAGCGGCTAGCGTTAGCCTTTGCCTTCTTCCTAGGGACCAGTTTAGGAGCGCTAACTGCTTTAACCAGCAGATGTGAATAAATAAACACCTACACTACACAAATAGGAAGTGAAAGAGGTCCTATGCATCACGGTGTGTAGGCTACAAACTTGCAACAAAGAGTTTCCATGTTTGTGTGTGTCTGTGTGTGTGTGTGTGTTCCTGCTTATGAATAGGCGTGTGCACATGCCTGACCCGTATGCCTGGTTCTCAAGGACATTGACAAATATCTTCATTTGCATACAGGGAAATGATATGAATGACCTTGTTTTTAAAACATTAGACAAAATATGTGTCTTCAAAGGTTACACCAAGGACACATTTGACAAACAATCCAGGAAACGCAATAGTCATTTAGAGCTGGCCATGCACTGTTAGATTAAGCCCGAGCTATGCTTACACAAGTCTATGAAAGTGAAAGTGAGATTTGCTTGACCTGAGACGCCTGGACCAGGAGGGAAGTCCCTTCTCTCTTTAGTACTTTAGTGGAGAGAGAGAGAAATTAGACTGGCAAATGATTTACATGACATAAACAAATGAACCGAGAAATATACATTACACATTATCTGTAGGTGTGTGTGTGTGTGTGTGTGTGTGTGTAGCATATAAAATAGCCTTCACATGCAAAACACATTTTCAATTGAGCCCTGCACATGAGATCTGAAATGTGTCCCCTTTGTTAGACCTGCCTTTGTTAGACCTTTGAAGTTTTTAAAATTTATGTCTATGTACAAATATATGAGTGAGTAAGGGGTTGTTATTATGTGTGTATATTTTAGTGTGTGTGTGTTTGTGTGTGTGTGTGTGTGTGTTTCTGTGTCCTGTCTGATCCCATCTTCAGCCTACTTGAGAGCTTTGGCCACTGAGGCATAAGCGAAGTGGATCTCGGGGTCGGTGGGGCAAGTGGAGGAGAACTCTTCTCTGGCGTACGCCGCGTCCAAGTACCGCCACAGGTTGGCCAGGGAACGCGGGATGGAGAAGTTTCTGTATTTCAAACACACCACCTGCAGACAGAGGAGATCAAGGAGTCATATCACAAAGGAGTGAAGTTATCTATGATAAAGCACTTGTTTGAGAGAAGCTAACATTCACATCGTAAAATAACTATAACAAATATTGCTTTCAAAGTATAGTAATTTGGGTGTTTAATATGCAACCCTTATCAGACAGAATTTGCCCTTGACTATAAGGTAAACTAAATAGTCTCTTCACCTTGACAATGTGCAGCTTAGGAAGCAGGTTGCAGTCTGCCAGAGTGAGGTCTTGACCGTCGAGGAAGGGGCGTGAAGAGGATGTGACCTCATCTGCGCTGTTCTCATCAATTTCGTCAGGAAGTGGAGAGCCAAGGTAGTCGTCTAACTTCTTCAGCGCCTTCAGTAGGCCTTTCTCGAGATCTGACAGAGACGGAGACAGAGATGTGAAAGAGTAAGACACCGAAAGGGGGGGTATTTTACCCAAAGGGCCAGGCAAGAATAAACCTACTAAAACCTGACAGGATTGACTTGGCAACTCATTGTTCATATTGTAAGGTTTAATCACAGGTTTGTCAGATATGGTTAACCACACCACACATGGTTTTCACACTTGTTTCCCCCTCCCTGGCTTTGAACGTGTAGTGACACTTCACTTACTATCATTCAGACCAGGGTTGGAGTTCTTGACGTAGGCAGAGAACTTGGCAAAGACGTCCACACCGGCGCCGTTAGATTCTGGGTTGTGGGCTGCTAGCCGGGGGTACCTGAGATGGGATGGGGGTATTGACAAAGATTGGGGAGAAGGGAATCATGGGTAATCATGTTGGTCATGGTCAATGCATGAATGATTAAATGACTAAATGACAGAATGACTGAATGGAGTAGTGTACTTTGGGGGGCAGAGGTTGTCCTCCAGGAACTCCTCGATCTTGTTGGTGTCGGTCTTCACCTCCGTCCCATACAGCAGGAAGGGCGGCTGAGCACCGGGGGCCAGGTCTTTCAGGATCTCTGGCTTTCTGCACACAGCAGAGAGGGCATTGAGAACAGATGTCTTAATGTCTGAGGATGCAAAAGCAGCTTGCAAGATACACCAACTGACCAAATCATCAGTGCTACACTTTGTTGACTGACATTGACCTCTTCCCTGCATAATATTATTTCTGGCTTGACTAAACAATACATATTGTAGATTCCAGTATGACTGACAATCACAGAATATTTGGTTTCACCAAACACCTCTTCGCCGCTTTTGTGGGCCAATAATATATGTATGCTCAAGACATGGATGCAGATGTTAATACTCAGCTACAGACTAATGAAGGTTGTGTGTCCATATAGCGTTTTATTTTTCTGTGTTTTATTTTTTTATAAGATGAGAGTGCCTAAAGATAAAAGCACTGCACCCAGTATCTTGATTCCGAGTGCTCTGCCTTTTTTGGTGCGGCTGCTCCCAGTGCTTCCGGCTAAAAAACTTTTCTGAAAGGCACTTGCATCATCACAAAGGGACAATGCTAATCTATCATACAATGACGGTGGTAATTGGTTGTCAAGATGTTATGTCATAGAAACAAACAAACCAGCCATCTCCAGCATTCTCCTACCAGCAAATTTCAGCTATAGAAAAACGCTATATGGACACATGTCCTATAAAAAACTGTCAAATAAGTCAAACAAGCTACCCTGACAACAGCTGACTTGAGGGATGAAGGCTACTACAAAGCGAGATTACTGGCTTATCCAGGTAGCTTCAAGAGTGACCACTTTTCTCAAAAGAACGCATCACATTTGAAACAATACTCAGTGCAGTATTCTTTAGAGATCAGTGGCTACTCCTGAAGTTGCCAGCATAAGCCAGTACCTTCCTTTTGTAGTGCACCACTCTGGGTCAGCCACTGCTCTTCACTGGCCAGTCACTGACTGTATGCCTATGTGTTACTGTGTGCTGACCTCCTCATGTCTACGGTGGTGACGTTGAAGGTGACCCCTTTCAGCCACAGCACCATGAAGAGTCGCTGGGAGAATGGACAGTTGCCGATGCTCTGGCCATCGCTGCCAGCCTGGAGAGCAGAGAGGTATTGACATCTACAGTATTGGTAAAGTGGAGCCAAGCCATTGGCAAAAAGAAATTTGCTTTGAACAACACGTAAACATACTCCTCAGTGAGCACAACCCTGTTAGAGTAAAGTCAACAGTTCGGTTTCACCGTGGTACAGAATATCAAATCTCAAGGTTGCTGATGTTTGAGCACAGCAGCCAATCAAATTACATACTTTCCCTCCACACTCCTGACACCTTGTTGATTGGCTGGGTTTGTTATGTTCGTTTACCATTTACAGAGCACTGAAATGACCATGAATTACAGATTGTAGCCTACCTTTAACAGTTATGTGAAAGTTGAATTTCAGAAATACTCAACACATTTGTATGCCTAACTTACATAATGAAATCAGACCAAGTTATTCTACATAATTTAGATTCATTACTCATCTAATTAGATGGACCTTGAGCTTTCTATTTGTCTAATGGCCTTGGTGTTCTAAAGCAGACGTTGCCCATGTCTTAATGCGATTAATTTAGGGGCGCGTCTCTATTTTTTTAGAGGCCACCTAGACTAGTTGGGGGTTGTGTCCGTTTCCTCCCTGCTGAACCGTAGCAGGAGCAGGTTGGGCCATATGGCAGGAGACCGGAAATCAGGGTGTAGAGGCGAATCGCGACAAAGAAGCTTTATGTGTTAAGAAAATGATTCAAAAATATAATTTTTCAGACAGTGGACTTTGGACGCCGGAACTATATATTTCGCTTTTCCACGCGAACGACAACGCCCAAGCCATAAGATACTATAAATAGACTACAAAATCCATCTGAACTTCTGGCAAGGCATATCCAGCCTGTAAATACATCAAATAAACACAATGCAAACACAAAGACACTGGTCCTCATACCACAGAAAAGACTCTGAGTCAAAGCGACCCGAAGTCACCGTGTGGAACAGTTTAAACATGTCAATGTGTTCAAAAGATGTATGCAACATCCCGATAATGTGAAGATAACTTATCATGTTTATAAAACGCCAAGGTAAACAGACTAATCTCACAACACTGTATGCCTAACTGATCAACAGTCACATCTTCATCCACCATGCTACCATGACGTAATCTTGGCAGTGGTAATTAACAAGTTACAAAGTAATGGCCGCCATATCAACTTAGGCTACAGTTTTCGACTTCAATTTGTCATGCTTCTTACCTTCACAAAGAGTTCAACTTGAGGTTGGTCGTCGCTCATGGTGTCTCGTCACACTTTTACGCAACTTTGGGAAAAGGCAGAACAGTATTCTTATTAGAGTTGTAGTGCGGTAACAGTATTTCCATAAAACAGTCCGAGCAGAAAGGGAACACTACACAGAGATGCACCCTGTTCATTTGACAGTCTTTGACAGTGAAAAAACGCTTCACCTACCCTTAGGCGGGGATAAGGGTGTGCTGTGCAATCTTCCGCAATGTGCAGCAGCAAGACAATAGGCAAAAGAGAAAGCAACGACAGACAGATGAAAGGCAACAACGTGACAATACGTCCAAATTTGCGCCTGGAGGGATTTTAGAAGATGATCGGCTGAATTCGTCGTAATACGCCTTATTTAGCCCATTTCCCTCCCTCTCACAAATTCAGCAGAAGCAACAGTCATTCCCCCATTTCCTGTCGCGCCGAGCGAGCGAGGGCCCTACGCAAGCTCAGTGATGCACACAAAAGCCTAATTGAATTCCGAGTTAGATTTAATTAAGCTACAGGCCTAAACATAGCCTTCACTAAGCCAAGTAAGTGAATATACGTGAAATGACACTGTAAACGACCATTAATAACGTATAGTGCCGTGTATAGTGTTGTATGTTTAGAGTAATATAAATTAAATTAGGTTTAGAGTAATATAAATTAAATATGGGCAGAATAGGCTAAATATGGCTATGTAATTTGAACAATGTATGAACAACATTTACAGATACAGTAGCAGTAACAATATAATAGTAGTAAGAATAATATAGATACATGCAGTGTATTAACAGAATTAAGAAAAATAGAATAAATGTGGATATTCAGTATAACCATATAGATATGTACACTAGTATGTAGGGTAGACTGAGTACAGTTGAGACATGTGTACAGTTGAGATACCTTAAATATCTTGCTTGCACAGCAAGTCCAAGTTGTGATTTTTGCTATGCACATGCGTATTAGTGCCCTCTTTGATCATGGAAAATTTGAACGACACAAGTATCTCCCATCCAAGGATATCGGCAAATGTTTGTTTTCCAAAGTAAGAATTTCACTTCACCATGCACCTTCGACAATGAATAGCTCATTACACTTATGTTACTGTTAAACGTAACTAGTATAATTACAAACATTATTCTGTGTCCTAAAAACTGGCATATTTTATAGCATTGTGTCATGTAAGGTTGCAAAATCTAGAGAAATGTGTGAGGTGGTCAGCGGGGGACAATTGAGACACACATTGGATTGTGTTATTACTTGAACATTCCATTTGTAGGCTATACGCCATATCTGTTCCTGTGTCACATTTTGTTCATGATGTACTCCTTTTAACCAACGCTAATTTAAATGAAATGAATGACTTGGTGGGTGTCTCAACTGTATCTATAGGGTAGTTGAGACACAGTCAAGACAAAAAATGCACCTTATGTTTTTTATGAGCTAATTGTGGAAAATATAAACTACTTATGGGTATTATTGATTGATACTATTTTAGTCTACAAGCTAAGGAAATGGCATGTGGAATGTCGTGTGGAAAACCACTTCTTTTCAGTATCTATTTTTTGTTTGATTTTGTGTGGGCAAAAAGTGTCTCAACTGTACTCAGTCTACCACAGCTATGTGCAGTGTGGTAACAATACCATTGTAGTGCAGAAACAGTAACATTATAAGAGTAGTAAGAATTAGTGTATGTGCAGGATGAATAGTATGGAGAGCAGTAGAAAATTAGCCTGACGAGCCAGACCCACATTAAAATGTAGGGTCGGTTGTCTTTCAAACTCTCTCTGCACGCAATAGGACAGCGCTATCAGTCCCATGCGTTTTCCCACCAGCAGAGCTAGTTGGCTAGTTCAAACTTTTGCCAACTTAAAAGCTTAACTCGTGTCACACTGTTCGCCAACAGCAACATCCATCTTCTTTGTTTTCAAGTAGCAGGGAATTCAAGCCAAACCGTTGCAACTCTGCCATCAATCATTATGTTAAGCTGCCACTAGGGTGTGTCTAGATTTCTAGGCTAGTAGAAAATGGCTATTTATAAGAGTAATTACAGATTATTACAGATTATGTGCATTTGTATAAATAGAACAAATGGGTGGGATAGGGTACAATTGTCGGGGACAAACTTGTCCCTGTCATGTTTGCCATGGTCGTGGACACCTGAACAGGCACAGGCAAGAAGCATCGGGTGGGGGGGCTTGGTTGGTTGTCACTGGGATGTAGAGCTAGTTCAGTAGGGTGACAAGAAGCTTCCTCTGAACCTTACCAACAGATCTGGCTTTTATAGCCTACAAGTAATGTGATATAATGCCTTGAACGTATATATCTTTATTTATATATATCTTATATATCTTTATTTTCATTGATCATTTAATTCAGTGAAATCATACAGCGCCTTCTTCTTGTGTTAAGCCTACTGTAGGCCCTAGATGGCGCCATAGTTCTGCAGTTGTCAACTGGGTGGGGCTTCTCTGAGTCCATTATTTTAAAGTTTGCAGTAGCTATTTAACTTTAGTCTACACACTTCAGTGTCAGGTCTTCATGGTGACGTATTGAAAACGCAAAACCACAAGGCATGGCGAAAACAAATTTAGTGTAGGCTAGTGTCCCACACAGTTACACGGTCGTATGAACATTTTAAAAGCCCTCAGCTGTTGCCCTCTTGAATCATGCTTCATAATGGCAGTCTATATATTGCCAAAATAAAATGAAGAGTAATCTTTAGAAACGGCATAGCATAGCATCAACATTAGTGCACTCAGCTTTAAATGATCCAGTAAGCATCTTGCTGCTAATGGAATAAGTAAATCTTTACTAAAAATCAGTGAAATTACATTCAGCGTAGGAGTAAAAGTTGGCAAAAGTTGTTTTAAAGGTCTGGTGTGATTATTGTTTCATCTAAAGAAATATCAAGATTTGTCCCAAGCAGGTTAGTCTTATATTGAACAATAAAAGAACCAATATATTTTTGATTTTGGATGGGGTCATTAATACAGTAAATTTTAACAAAGTTACAGTAATACTTTTAGTTCAAACAAAATTAATGTGGGTAACAACAGTCCAAGTGAGCATCTACAGCTTTATATTTGTAATATAATTCAGTATTTCACTCTTGGTTGGGCCGGATTTGTTGTCATGGTCATTTTCAAAACTCTGCATTGGTATCAGAGTGTTGTTTGATGATATCCCTTTATACCCACTTATTAGCAAACAAGTACAAATCATCTACTGACATCATATCCTGCTTGTTCTCTCTTGAAACATCCTACTTACAAGTCAGTTTTTTTGGCCTCTGCCTTTCTGACAAAGGTTTGTAGTGCTAGGTTTAATTAATCTATCACAGAAATTGCTAAATACAAATTGTTGAAAACAGCTTCATGTGAATATATTTTCTTTCTAATTTTTCCCTTCCTACCCAAAACCTCTGGGGGGACATATGAAACCTGCTGGCAGGACTGATCTGGCTCCTGAGCCTTATGTTTGACACCCCTGATCTAAAGGAATCTATCTGAGCCAGTGAGCCATGGCCACTAGGGCGGCGCTAAGAGTCAAGGAAAACAGTGGTGTGTGAAGGGCACTTGCTCCATTGCACAGGTCCGTGGAGCAGCAGCTGAAGGAGGAGGTGAAGCCGGCTCCCAGGATGGTGCCTGTGATGGTCTGATTGCACAGGTCAGCATCGAGACACCCGCGTGTGTGGAGCTTCAGGAATCCTGTGGCATTGAACTCTAAAGGGAGAGAGAGAGAGAGAGTTAGAGAGAGACAGATGCTTTTTCAGAGTCCAGTGTACACAATTAATTTAGACAGTGGGTGTAGTTTATATGGTAGGCTACTGTATGTAACTTTTTAATAGTTTACGTGGTACAAATACAAGTATTCTAGTAAATAAATTCTAAAATACTTGTATTCTATTCTAGAATACAATGATTCTAGTTTGCCATCTTTAATGGAACATGATTTAATAGTTTTACAGGCACACATGTAAATTGAAGTAATGAGCTGGGAGAGATAGGTTGTCAACGTCAGTTTGTGGGGACATCCCAGATTTGTGCTGACTAGGTCATGCTTACGTGCTTCTCCAGTGTAGCAGTTGGGTGAAGACTCATGACAGTTCACCTGATCTGGAAAGAGACATCTCCCCAAAACCCCAATACTGCACTGCTCACATTGCAAGGCTTCAGCTAGGGAGGAAGAAAGGAATGGAGAGAGATGAGATGGTGTTCTATAAAAAAAAATATATCCTTGTGTGTTTCACTGGTAGCGAAGAGGCGCAAAGCAAACAATTAACTCCCTAATGAACACATACTGCCACATCAAAGCAAAACTCAACTGTTAATATACCGCAGTGCAATCATATTTAGTTTGCCATTGTTACATACAGCCTGTGTAAATATTAATTTATTTACTAAATGCAAATTATGATCCTTGATGATGATGATTATGATGCTTTGACAAATAGTTTGAATTAGATAATTATTCTTGTGGTTCCTGATCCAAATGCAACTGATTCAAACGTGTGGTATTGTTTGTGCTGATCAAGCTAATCAAAACAGATATTGATGAGTTCAGTCAGATATGCAGAGCAACCAGAAATGGAAACCATGTAGAAATGGGTCCGGGAAGGGATATGAAAAGCCACTGTTACTGTAAAACAACATTACATTACAACACACTGACTGGCTTTTCACCAATTCCAGGCAAATTCCATTAGCCCAGTACTTTGTGAAATTGAATCTCATACGAAACTGAAGTGTAGAGCCACAGGCCTGTGCCTTTGATGGATGAGTAATGATGACTGTTTCTTAATCTGATAATTTTATATCATATGTTATAATAACACAGAGAAATATGAGTGGATATCCACACACTGTATATATTTGACATGTATGTAAATGCATTTGTTACCAAAATCGTTTTTTGAAAATAAACGTTTACTAAAATAGTCGTACACTTAATGGTAATGGTAATTCTACTTTCAACATTTGTTGGTAATCAATAATAATAGAATACAGAGGCCATTGTGAAATAATAAATAATATGATACACTAACATAGTCTTTCAGTTACAACCGGCCCTTTGAGGCCAACCATAATTATGATGAAAATGAGTTTGACATCCCTGTTCTAATATAAGTAATGCGATGTTTGATGTTAAAATTCAACCTTGTTGGGATGTCTCCTTTGGAAGTCCAAAGGAGAAATTTTGTCAATAGAATGTAGAAATAGGAGATCCAAAAACCCACTTTTAGCTCAGTTCGATCATTACAGGAGAAACTAAGAAGTCCATGAGATCTTTTTTATAGATTGTCTTTTCTCATGGAAAGCCAAGAGTTGGCTCATATCTGGATCTGGTCTGGCTCTGGTTTAAATGTCAGCTGATCTTTGTGATACGCAATATTTCCTGAAACTCTATAACCAAGAGACAAGGCCGGTGAGAATGAGGAACGAGGATGCAGTCCGTCTTTTGTCAATGACCCTTTGTTCTTGGAGAACTGTTTTCGGTAAATTAGAACAAGGGCATGTGCCCTTGGAAACAGAAGGAGAGACTACAAAACAATAAGACTATGGATGTCACAAGTTTTCATTTGGCCGTAGCAAGTGTGTGTGTGGTGGTGGTGGGTCTGTCAATTGATAACCTATAATAAGCATTTAGCAATTCCAGGAGTCAACTTTTGTGTGTCTTCCTACTTGATCAAATAGGTATAATTACTAACGGTTGATGTTTTGCACATGTATAATACCCCCTGCCCATCTCCCCCCACCCTAGTTTCAGAAGGCTTGCTATGGCAGTATATTACATATTTTACAAGCTTTTCATTGATTCGGTATGAGTGTCTGTTTTGCATAACATCACTCGTAGCTGCATTATCCCACATGCAGCACTCACAGGTCTGAGGGATCTGTTCAGTTCTACCAGAAAGACTCAGTAGGCCTAGACAGAATAGAATCAGTTAACGATTTAATTAGTAAAGGAACAGCTTGGATACAAGCATGATAGAGTCCTGAATAGGTAACAGTCTTCGGCGTAGGCCCCGTCTCGGATCCGTCCAGCGATGAGCGGATCTCGTCTCCTGCCGATGGATGAAGGCAGGGGAGGGGAGCCTACCCCCCCACGACGAGACGGGGACCAGGTGGCTGGAGGGGAGGTGGAGGGGACGTCAAAGTCGACATACTGAGAAGCAAAAGCAGTGTTAGGTGGAACATATTTAAAGAGCCCACTGAATTCCTATAGGCTAGCGCTGATTGAATGAGTGAATGATCAGATTGCAGGGCTTTCCCGAAAAGTAGGCAAAGCTAAGATTGGCTCCATGTAAGCATGGGAGGAGTAAAGGCTACACTACGAGTCTTCCTAGAACTTTTGCTGAAGCTATCATCTCGCATCAAAGCTCTTCTTTTCAGCCAATGCAGATAACCTGTAGGGTAGGCTATGTCCAACACCTGTGGCACTGACCAAGGAAGCGGTACACTGCCTCAAATGATCCGGCAGGTGCTCTTAAGTAGGGCAGGTAATAAGTGCAAAAAAGAGATCCCAGAAGTAATGTTGCATGCAGACAAGGCTCCATCTTCATGTGGAAAATGCATTTTAAATTTGAGTCCATTGGCAAACAAAAATACAAACGTGGCTCAACTCCAGGTCTTCATCAGGGTTACCTTTTGTTTTACTTTGCCAGATGTGCCTGATAAAATGATGAAAATGCCCCACAGCACCTAATCATTCAAGCCATATTACCAGACCTCTCAAATTATTCTGTACTTCTTACACTACCTGGTCACTCAATCCATACTGCACTTATATTATCTGATCAAATCACTCCCTTCAGAGTCTACAGTAAGCTCTCAACTCAACAATCAAAGTCTGCCACTGCATTCGTTTCCACATAATGTCAGCATGCACTACTGTTTCAGTTCACACCATCTCAGTGGCATTTTAATGGGCTTACCTGCGCTGATGAATATCACTATGGCAACAGCCAACCACATAGTTGTCCTCATGGTGTTTGTTGAAGAGGAAAATAGATGTTATTAAATCAGGTGCAAACTAAATTAGCAGGGGAAAATGCTTCTGTGTCAGTCAGCTTGACAACATAATACCACAGTGAATGGTAGCATGATGACACCTGGGAGTTTCTCTGTGAATTTCCTATGACAAGAGGAATGGTGTTGGACAGGTTCCTTGATATTTCTCCAAGGCTTGAGGGGAATTTCTCAATACTGACGTGATAGACCTTATCTTTGTCTCTTTTTTATCTGGGTTGGTGTCTCTATGAAGTGTATGTTGAAACCATTCCCATTTGTAAAGTATAATAAAGTAATGTTTATAATACAATGTGTATATGTTGCCATGTAAAGTGACCTTGGGTTTGAGAAAGGGGCTATGTAAATAAAGTTGTGATATGATTACCTGTATTATTATTATTTTTTTAATCTTCATATACAACAAACAACAGACACATAACAACCCACAACCCACCCACATCGCACCATTACTGGAAAGAAAAAAAAAACCAGACAGCAAAAAAAAAAAAAAAAAAAGGGAGGTATATATCAAAATCACACATCACATTATGGGGGACGTTCACATTATACAATGTCATTAGAGTCCATCTGTTCAACCAATGTAAGAACAGGTTGCCAGATATTACTGAATTTAATATTATTACCCTGTAAATAATAACAAATTTGTTCAAGTGTTAAATAGTGCATAACATCGTTAATCCAGTGTTTAAATACAGGTGGAGACTTATCCTTCCATTTTAATAAAATAATGCGTCTAGCCAAGAGAGTTGTAAATGCAATCACTGTTTTATCCCATTTACCTATGCCAACTTCTTGTGGTACTACTCCAAAAATGGCAATGACCGGTGATGGGTCAATATGAGTATGCAATGCTTTGGAAAGAAAAGCAAAAATCAACTCCCAAAACTCAGACATTAACTCATTTAGCAGATGCTTTTATCCAAAGCAACCTAAAGAATGAGAAATAATCAAGCTATAGTGCAGAGGAGACCGTAGGAATTATTACTGTTTCAGTCAATACTATTTGTTAGTGGATAAGCCATTATAAGTACTAGTCAAAGTGTGGTAAGTTAGTTAATGTGGTTGCCATTATTTTTGGTATTTGCTAGTCAAATGTGAACAGAAAAAGGGTATATATGGTTGAATGAATGCAAGGAGTAAGTTAAAGCTGCAGTTGGCAAGTCTGACGGATTGAGGGGACTTAGCCAAAATGTTGAATGTTTACAACTGTCATGCCCCTCCCCACTACCACCCTGCAGCATCTCATCGAGTTTGTGCTCATCAGTGTGCACCAGACTGCACCAGACTGTGATTGACAGTCAGATCTCACACAGCCCTGCTCTGATTGGACCAGAAGAACCGAGAGCTGTGGATTTTTGCAAAACAAATAACAGGCTGGTGGAGATAGAAGTGCGTTTTTTCCCCCCTAAAACCGGCTAATTTATGTTGTTCTGTCGGAGCATAGTGTCGGTTTCAGTGAATATGATCAAAAAAATCTTGCCAACTGCGGCTTTAAGAAAGACAGACATTCAGAGGCAGACTGAGATCATGAACAACAACCACAGACGCTTCTAATTGGGTTTGCTTTTGACAGGCTCGCTAATGGCACCAGCTATGCACTTAAAGCTACAATCTTAAGCTAAGCTTGCTGTTTTAATCGACCGAAAGGCATTGCAGTCCTCAGGAGATTCAATTAGTTCTGCTGAGGGATATCAGATGGTCATTACGGAACCCCCCAGACTGCAGCTGAAGCTGAGAGAGCATTTCTGCGGCGGAGGCGTCCATCAGCCCAGGGTCTGCTGCCGGTGTCGGAGTCAGAATCATGTGACAGACTGAGACAAACACATGCCCAGTGTGTCCACTGCTTGAGGTGGTGAAGTGTGGGCAGTTACCTGGGCAGTTAGCTTCTCATGAGTAATCTGTGTCACCTGGAAACGACTAGCTGACTCATGGTGACTGATCTGTTCATAGGAAGTTACAGCTTTTGATGATTGGATCCTTGATATCTTAGGAGGCCTGCATGTGCCTCTCATCTAACAAATACACAACATGCTAAACGTAACAACAACTATTATAGCCGACATTACACATTCTAGCATTCACTCGCACTGCATTCTGGGAGACACTCATTCAACGCTAAACATGTAGCCTACATCCACCGATGCTACAATATTATGTAGCATAGTAATATTATACACCATTTGAAAGTTTGGACTTTTGGGAATATGACGACCTTTTTTTTTTTTCATGTACAATTTGTCTGATGCTTTACATTGTCAGATTAATCAAACTATGTCTCACTTAAATTTGATTTAAAAAAATGCCCCCCTCCCCCTCCTCCGCTTTTGGTGCTTATCTACTTAGCTGGTGGCCATCTGGCTTGTGCCCTTGGAAACAGAAGGAGAGACGACAAAAGAATAAGACTGTGGATGTCACAAGTTTTCGGCCGTAGCAAGTGTATGTGTGGTGGTGGTGGGTCTGTCCATTGATAACCTATAACAGTGTTTCTCAAACTTTTTTTCTGGACACCCACTTTTTAAAAATGACAGACTATCGCGACCCAACTTGTGACTGTGGTAGTTACTGTAACAAACTAGATCAGTGGTTCTCAAACTTTTTCTTTCATTCCCCACTTTGATCAAGGGGGCATTCTCGAGCCCCACCTGTCCCTCATCGCTCTAAGAAAGTGGTAGGTCAAGCTTAAAATTGTCAAATTTATTGAAATAATATATATCCTCTTCAACAGAGTTAAAACCAGCTGGTGCTGCAGATATAATAATAAATAAATACATAACACACATATTTCTGTTTTCCAGCAACATATTAGGAAGTATAGGCCATTTTACAGCCTTATAGGCCTACAATATATTCAATGAAATACCAACATGCTGCATTAAATGGATCCATAATCCAGTCATACTGAGCACTGCTGGTTGGGAAATATTTTTGAAATAAACTTTGCAGGGATGTGATGTAGGCCTACTGTTTAATACATGGGATCACAAGAGTGCCTCCCAATCAGACGTTTTGCTATTTCACTCAGAAATCTCAAAGGCATAATACTGTCGCGATCGAGGCACCTGTCCCATACTCAAGTTTTTTTGGTGAATGCAGTAATCTTATTTGCTAGGTGAGGTAGGTGCTTGTCTTTGCCTTGTAACTGGACATTTAACTCAAAAGTTTTACAGTGGCGTGCACTGTATAGCGCACGTAGAACACTTAATTATATAAAAAAAATACACGCACATGTTGAATTAATTTGACTTGTGCTGCAATTAGTAGGCTAAATCAATATACAATTAAGACAATAAAGAGACCAAAATGTGTTAATTTATGTTGCCTAACAAAACCTATACAACAGAAAACGTTCGTCTTAACACATAGATTTGCAATTGCAAACTCTACCGAAATTATTTGTAGCCTATGTGGTCGTCCTCACGTTATCTGTCATTGCCTTGGCCTACAGCGTAAAGCTTTATCAGGTGACCAGTCGGCTAAAAATGCTTAGTTGTTTGATGCTGTATGAGACATTTTACTGCACAACAAAATGATTACACGTTGGGCTTAGAGGGCAAACTGTACGATTTTACTTGATCTGTAAGACAATAAAGAGACCAAACAGTACGAGAAGGAGTTATAGTGGGCTACTGACTGTTGTCATTACATGAATGCAGATGGGCATTTTTCACAGGTAGGCCTAATGGGGAACTTCCCGTTTCTTCTGTCACAAATGAATGTGTTAATACATGTTGCCTAACAAAACATATACAACAGAAAACGTTCGTCTTAACACATAGATTTGCAATTGCAAACTCTACCGAAATTATTTGTAGCCATGTGGTTCGTCCTCGTTATCTGTCATTGACTTGGGCTACAGCGTAAAAACTTTATCAGGTGACCAGTCTGCTAAAAATGCGTAGTTGTTTGATGCTGTATGAGACTAATGGGATGGGAACAGGTAGGCCTAATGGGGAACTTCCCGTTTCTTCTGTCACAAATGAATGTGTTAATACATGTTGCCTAACAAAACATATACAACAGAAAACGTTCGTCTTAACACATAGATTTGCAATTGCAAACTCTACCGAAATTATTTGTAGCCATGTGGTTCGTCCTCGTTATCTGTCATTGACTTGGGCTACAGCGTAAAACTTTATCAGGTGACCAGTCTGCTAAAAATGCGTAGTTGTTTGATGCTGTATGAGACATTTTACTGCACAACAAAATGATTACACGTTGGGCATATACAACAGAAAGCGTTCTTCTTAACACATACATTTGCAAAATCTACCGAAATTATTTGTATGTGGTCGTCACGTTATCTGTCATTGATTTGGGCTACAGCGTGAAACTTTATCTGGCTTCTTCATCTAACTAGTTTATCAGGTGACAGTCGGCAAAAATGCTTGTTTGGTGCTGAATGAGACATTTTACTGCACAACAAAATTATTACATGTGGGCTTAGAGGGCAAACTGTAAGATTTTGCTTGATCTGTATGTTACCTGGCTGATGGGGCATTCCTTGTGAATAACAGAGTGCGTCCATTGCGCATCGGGTGCTACCTGGGCCCAGGCTACAGATAAAAATAAATAAATAAATAAACTCTTGTTTTTCACGTCAGTTCGCGCCCCACCTGGCATGTCTCCGCGACCCACAGTTTGAGAAACGCTGACCTATAATAAGCATTTAGCAATTCCACAAGTCAACTTTTGTGTGTCTTTCTACTTGATCAAATAGGTATAATTACTAACGGTTGATGTTTTGCACATGTATAATACCCCCTGCCCATCTCCCCTCACCCCCACCCCAGTTTCAGAAGGCTTGCTTTGGCAGTATATTACATATTTTACAAGCTTTTCATTGATTCGGTATGAGTGTCTGTTTTGCATAACATCAATCAGAGCTGCATTGATATTCCACATGCAGCACTCACAGGTCTGGGGGATCTGTTCAGCTCTACAAAAGCTCTTCTTTTCAGCCAATGCAGATAACCTGTAGGGTAGGCTATGTCCAACACCTGTGACACTGACCAAGGAAGCGGTACACTGCCTCAAATGATCCGGCAGGTGCTCTTAAGTAGGGCAGGTAATAAGTGCAAAAAAGAGATCCCAGAAGTAATGTTGCATGCAGACAAGGCACTCCATCTTCATGTGGAAAATGCATTTTAAATTTGAGTCCATTGGCAAACAAAAATACAAACGTGGCTCAACTCCAGGTCTTCATCAGGGTTACCTTTTGTTTTACTTTGCCAGATGTGCCTGATAAAATGATGAAAATGCCCCACAGCACCTAATCATTCAAGCCATATTACCAGACCTCTCAAATTATTCTGTACTTCTTACACTACCTGGTCACTCAATCCATACTGCACTTATATTATCTGATCAAATCACTCCCTTCAGAGTCTACAGCAAGCTCTTAACTCAACAATCAAAGTCTGCCACTGCATTCGTTTCCACATAATGTCAGCATGCACTACTGTTTCAGTTCACACACAGTTCACACCATCTTAGTGGCATTTTAGTGGGCTTACCCGCGCTGATGAATATCACTATGGCAACAGCCAACCACATAGTTGTCCTCATGGTGTTTGTTGAAGAGGGAAATAGATGTTATTAAATCAGGTGCAATACAATGTGTATATGTTGCCATGTAAAGTGACCTTGGGTTTGAGAAAGGGGCTATATAAGGGGCTAATTAAAAAAAAGTTGTGATATGATTACCTGTATTATTATTATTAGTGATAGAGACCCATAGGCAAATAAAACATAGTTTTTAAGGGAGGAGTTTTGGCATTTGAATGAATCAGCAGGATGTGGTTTAAGATATGGCGTACTGCCATGGAGGGACATTGGTATTATCTAAATAACTCAACGTAAAAGGCTATAAAATGCTACATTAAGTCAGGAAACACACATCTCAATTCTAAATACTTTTATTTGAAACACAGTTTATTCTTCAATCCACCATATTTGTTTAAAGAAGCACCTGGTGAGCTCTTGCTGACAGATGAAGTCAGTGAATTACATACATGCACATGTTAAACTGCATGGCCTCTGTTGGAAGAGGCCACAGAGTGCATTAAGGTTAATTCTAACCTTAAGTGACTGCTTTCATTCCAGAAGCCACCCTTTCATAGTGTTGGTGCAATAAAATGTTGAATGCCAAGCTGGTTAGGGGAAATGTTGATATACGGGTTAGTTTTTTATATCGTTGTCTGCTTTGTAACTCTCAGGAGTACAGGAATACTTATACTAATAATACTAATAATTAGCTGATAAATAGCCTATCATAGACTGTAGATAAATATCTGATACTTGAGAAGCTGTAGTTAAAGTTAGAGGTCTGGTTTAGAATGCACATTCAGAGCTTTTTGTCAGTCACTTCCGGGAACTTTTTGAAGTTTACATGAACCACGTGACCTTAACGAATTTTGAACACCCATTGTCGCAACTCTACCTTTATATGGCTCTGGTCTTCACGCAGGATGTGATGACCAGACAGCCACTGGTCTCAAAACTCACTGCTCCGGTGATGTTGAATTCTGAGGGGGAGGAAAGGCATAGGCTGAGATGCTTCCTTTTTTCTTTCTTTCTTTCTTTCTTTCTTTCAATCTTGTTACTTTTCTTTCTTTTATTTAGGCCTATCCTTTGATTGTATTATTTCTTGATTCTTTAATCCTCTTGAATTACTTTTTTTGTCTCCTTGTCTTTATCTTAAGTGCCTGATAAGAACTCAATGCATGCTTATGGTGGGAGCATGTGTGTGAAAGAGGTTGTGAAGTTTTTAGGCGTGGTGAAGTTGGTGCTGCATTACTCTGTTGAGCACCTGGTTTCACCTCACCTGCTTTTCCAGTATAGCACCTGTTCTCAGAGCCACTGCAGGTCTCCTCCGAGCTCAGCAGACACTTCCCCAGCAGCCCCACGGAACACTTCTTACACTTCAGATACTCCGCTGATGTAAAATGTAAACAATGTAAAAATGTAAACCGGCCCACAGAGAGCTGCAGGTCACTAGCATCTGCATAAACAAATACAGTAGATCTGTTTGGTCTGTTTGAACACTGTTCCAGTTTCTTCTGGTGTCCATGTAGATAATGTACTAGATAAGTACATTACATGTAACTAGATGTACCGCAGAGCGGTACAAAATATGACCGCCGCCCAGTCCAGCACATGTTTTCCACAAAAATAAGTCACGCTGAAAGGCATATATGATTCTAACTGTCTCACTGAATTGCATTATGCACACTCAATTCTCACTGGTATCTGCTAGACAACAAGCCTGTTTGCCTGTTTATATACCTGTGTGTGTGCATGCATGCATGCGTATATATGTCTACTGTGTGAGTATGTGTCATACATAGGATTACTGTGAATGTATGTGTGTGCGTATCTGTTTATGCACATGTGTGCATATGGAATGGGTTTACATGACCCCTGGAGGCAAACATACGCAAAAAATTGGTCATCCTAGGCCCTACGGTTCTCAAGATATTCACAGAAAACTGTGTCTGCCCTACCCTCCTTTCGGGGGGGCCAGTCCAGCGGGGGGGCTACAGATCAAAACGAAAAGCGATGGTTCCATGCTATCCATGTGGGGTTACATGCCCACCAAGTTTCGTGTACCCCGGTCTTTCAGTGTCCCGGAATCCTTGTTGGTGTCACGGTCACTAAATGTACACATAAATTATTTTATTGTAAGGCCCCCCATGAACGAAAGTCCACGAAACTTGGCATGCATTCGGAGGGTGTCATAATGATCCTACACTTTCAATTTCGTGCAGTTTTGACCATGTCAGCCAGAGAAATTGTGATGAAAACTAACCCTAATGTTTTGCTTTTTAATTTTTAACTAGGTGGCGCTATACATGAAATAAGTGGTAATGGGATAGGTTGACATGCCCCCTTAAGACCAACATACAAAAAAAAAGGTGGACCTCCCTAGGCCCTACGGTTCTCGAGATATTCACAGAAAACTGTCTCCGCCACCTACAGGCCAGTTGGTGTATAGTAACATAAATTCATTTATTGTGTGGCCCCCCATGAACGGAATTCCACGAAACTTGGCGTGCATTCAGAGGGTGTCATAATGATCCTACACTTCTAATTTCGTGCAGTTTTGACTATGTTAGGTCACAGATACCTGCGATTACAACACCTTATTTTTACTTTTTTGTGTTTAACTAGGTGGCGCTATACATGAAATGAGTGGTTATGGAATGGGTTGACATGGCCCTTTGAGATCAACATACAAAAAAAAAGGTCCTCCTAAACCCTACGGTTCTCCAGATATTCACAGAAAACTGTGTCTGCCCCACCCTCCTTTCGGGGGGTCCAGTCCAGCGGGTGGGCTACAGATCAAAACGAAAACAGGAGGTTCCATGCTATCCATGTGGGGTTACATGCCCACCAAGTTTCGTGTACCCCGGTCTTTCAGTGTCCCGGGAATCCTTGATGGAAATTTGGACATGCGAAAAAGAAAAAAAAAAAAAAAAAAAATCTGACAACCTGCGCGGCGGTCATAATAAATAGGCCTACCATTCCTAATTTGGGTTGCAAAGTTAAACTTTGTGCTATTCCACCACATGAAAATAAACTACACACATGAAAGATGTAGAATAAAGAATAACAGAACAGTGTATTTTAAAACAGCTCAGGAAACCATTGATCTAAACGGAACACTGATTTTACATTACATTACATTACATTACATTACATTTGGCTGACGCTTTTTTAACCAAAGCGACTAACAACATGGTAAACAGTAAGTGTTAGAACAATTCTCACAATTTTAGGACAGTTTAAAAAAACATTAGAGTACAGTAAGAATAAGTCGTCGGGTGAGTGCTGTTTTTAACAGTTACTTGTCAGTTTAAACGGCTGGTGAGTGCTAGGATCAGTAAGACTTGTTGTAAGTGTTGCTATGAGAGTAGATGTTCTCTAAAGAGCTGGGTCTTCAGGAGTTTTTTGAAAGTGGAAAAGGATGTCCCTACCCTTGTAGGAACTGGCAGTGTGTTCCACCAACGAGGAACAACAGATGAGAAAAGTTTGGATTGGCTTGAGCGTGCCGGTGGTAGAGCTAGGCGTCGTTAAATCAGAGGGCGCAGAGCGTCTGGAGGTAGCGTATGTCTGTATGAGGGCATTCAAGTAGGTGGGAGCAGAACCGGAGACTACTTTGTAGGCAAGCGTTAGAGACTTGAATTTGATGCGGGCCGCCATAGGTAGCCAGTGTAGCTGGATGAGCAGCGGGGTAACATGTGCCCTTTTGGGTTGGTTGTAGACCAGGCGGCGCCCGCCCGTTCTGGATCATCTGAAGTGGTTTCACTGCGCAGGCTGGGAGACCTGTCAGGAGGGCATTGCAGTAGTCGAAGTCGTGAGATGACTATTGCCTGAACCAGAAGTTGGGTAGCATCTTGAGTCAAGTAAGTCCTGATTTTCCATTATGTTGTAGAGTGCGAAAACGGCATGACCGGGCGACTGAGGCAACATGATCTGAGAAGTTTAGTTGGTTGTCGAGAACAACTCCTAGATTTCTTGCAGTCCTGGTCGGGTGAAACAGACAGGGAGTCAAATTCGATGTTGATGTCGTGGTGTATGGTAGGTTTAGCTGGGATGACCAGCAGTTCAGTCTTTGAGAGGTTCAGCTGGAGGTGGTGTGCCTTCATCCATGTAGCTATGTCTGAGAGGCAATCCGAGATCCGTGCTGAAACCAGGGGTCGCCAGGTGGAAAAGGACAGATAGAGCTGTGTGTCGCCTGCATAGCAGTGGTATGAGAAGCCGTGCGAACGGATAATCTGTCCCAAGGAGGTGGTGTAGATAGCAAAGAGGAGGGGGCCCAGCACTGAGCCCTGGGGACCCCTGTGGTGAGATGGTGAGGTGCAGATAGCTGACCAAGCCATGATAATGTTAAACGAGCGTCCTGTGAGGTAGGATTCAAACCAGGAGAGAGCAGAACCGAGATTCCCATGTCAGCGAGTATAGAGAGAAGGATCACGGTGATTAACCGTGTCAAAGGCAACCGATAAGTCAAGCAGAATGAGTACTGATGACCGAGCGGTCGCCCTGGCTTCTTTAAGGCTTCTGTTGCAGACAGCAGAGCCATTTCGGTAGAGTGGCCGCTTTTGAACCCAGACTGATTTGGATCCAGAAGGTTGTTCTGTGAAAGGAAGTCAGAGACCTGTTTGGAGACTGCTTTCGTTCAATGCCTTTGGATAGGAAAGGCAGTAGTGAGACAGGGCGGTAGTTCTCGACTTGAGCAGGGTTGAGAGAAGCTTTCTTAAATAACGGTGTTACCGGGCCATTTTGAACGCTGTTGGAAATGTGCGGGAGGTTAGCGAGGCATTGATCACATGTGTGATAGCTGGAGGCGATGGTCGGGCTGATGGACTGAAGTAGGCTCAGTAGGGTATAGGGTCCAGCGAGCATGTGGTAGGACGGCTGCATGTCAGGAGTCTGGACACTTCACTCTCGGAGAGAGGCGTGAATGCTGAAAAAAAGATGTTCCAGCAGTCCCTAGAGGTTGTAGGAGTGCGGTATCTGAGTCAGATGCGTTGAGTGGGCATGTAGAGAATTGACTGCTGATTGCCGCCACTTTGTTTGTAAAAAAATGAGGCGAGGGTATCTGCAGTAAGGCTGGATGGAGGAGGAGGCAGCTGAGGGTTGAGTAGCGATTTGAAGGTTGAGAAAAGTTTTTAGAGTGTCTGTAGCGCCAGTTGATTTTGTCATTGTAGAAAGCAGTCTTAGCAGCAGTGATGCTGGCTGAGAAGGAGGTCAGGAGTGTCTGGTAGTTTTGAGGTCGCCAGCTAGTTTGGATTTGTGCCATTTCCTCTCCAGCGGCTCTGAGTTTGGTGCGCTGCATTCGGAGGGTATCATTTAGCCATGGATGAGAATGTTTGGATCGAGCTGGCCTTGTGGTAAGAGGGCACAGCTTCGTCTAGACACGAGGTCAGTGTGGAGCAGAGCGAGTCAGTGGCTTCATTAACCTCCAGAGAGGAGAAGGTGTTGAGTGGAGGTAGACCGGAGGCAACCACAGAGGAGAAGTGTGTTGGAGACAGGTTCGGATGTTGCGGGCGAACGTGACCATCGGCTGAGGAGCCGGAGGCTGTTCTGTCAGGCTGACGTTGAACTGGATGAAGAAGTGGTCAGAAAGATGGAGAGGCTTCACCATGAGGGTGTCTGTGCTGCAGTTCCGAAAGGAAGATCAAGTCAAGCTCTTTGCCAGCTTTGTGAGTCGGGTGGGCTTTGAACCAGTTCGAGGTCAAAGGAGTGGACCAGGGCCAAAAGTCCGCTGAGCCTGGGGCATCTAAGTGGATGTTCATATCACCGAGAACAAGAAGCGGACAGTCATGCTCAGGGATGGAGGATAGCAGAGTGTCAAGTTCGTCAATAAAGTCGCCTAGTTGGCCTGGAGGGCGGTAGATGACCAGCACGTAGAGTTTTGCTGGGGCGATCACTGTGATGGCATGGAATTCGAATGAGACATATTTGTTTGAAGGCAGTAGCGGGGTGAATTTCCATTTGTTGGAGATCAGCAGGCCCGTCTCGCCTCCTCGTCCAGATAGGCGAGGGGTGTGGGATAGTGTAAGGTTAGTGGAGAGTGCAGCCGGGGTGGCAGTGTTCTGTGGTTTGATCCAAGTCTCAGTGAGAGCAAGGAGTTTCAATGAAAGGTGGTTGGCATAGCCAGTTATGAAGTCCGTTTTGTTGACTGCGGATTGACAGTTCCACAAGCCCATGGAGAAGGAGGTTTCTGTCGGTGAGGACCGGTTAAGTTCCTGGAGGTTAAGGCGATTTCTGCCCCTTTTGGCATGATGCCGTTTTCTGCACTGGCTGGTGATAACAGATATGGTGGAACGGCACATTTTGCCTTTGTCGGTGCCTGTGCTCGGTGAACTTGCATAGGTAAACTTGCTTGTCTTGACCGCGTCCGTCTTAACCGCGGCTGGCTGAACCGAGGGCTGCCGCTTATGCTGACGCTTCAGCAGCAGCCACTATTTTTATGCTGCTAGGAATTGCATGCAGCTGTCCTCCTGTCTCACTAATGACGCATCAGCGTAGACCGCCCTCTGACGTTCGCACAGCTTAGATTGTTCAAAAGGGTGTTAATTACTGTCAACTGAAAGTCCGCCTCACTCACACCGACCCGAAACTCACAGTTTCAAGTAGCCTCCTCCCTCAGCTGTTCCCAAACGCCCAGAGTCCAATTCTAACAATTGGAGAGGATTGGCCAGTAGTAGCCTATGTGTTCTTGCTTTCTCTCTCCCAACTCACTGCAGTTGTTTATTGTAGATTTATTATAGATCTGTGGAGAGCATAGCCCACATTATGATCATCTCTTCAATAACCATTGCCAACTACTCACCCATAACAAAGCATGTTGCCACGGCGATGATGGCCCATAGAACCTTAGCCATGTGATCACCCCAGGGCAGGGACCCACTTATATGCCCAGACATGTGTGGGGCTCTAAAACATAGACAAGTGGAGGGACAGGTTGTTTTATTGTGTTATGAACTTGGTACGTGGTATTACTTTATAATGACAGGTTAACAGACGTCAACAACAGCAGCCATATCCTCCTGTAGATCACACACCGAAAGCAGGGATTGGCAATACAGACACACAAATACACGTCACATAAGTATTTATCACCACCACACTTCCACTATCATTATTGTTCCATCTCTATCCCTCTATCCCACTCTGTCATTGTTTTACTCTATAACTTTGTTTTTATCCCCAGGCCATCCGAACTCTGAACTCACACTATACTGACTTTGCACTCATTCACTCCTCAGCACTCATGACCCCCCCCCCCCACACACACACCTACATGACTTTTAGCACTTTTACATCCCTCTCCCTATGCTAGAGACCTTTTATTTATTTTCCTATTTCATTATATGTCAAAACACACACACACACACACACACACACACACACACTGACATCTCCATAGAACTTTCTATTTATTATTTTTGATTTCTCCTCCACCGGTATTTGGATGATAGGCTATTTGTTGAAGGTTGTTGGTGTAAAGGGTGGTGCGGATTATTAGCCTCGTACCAACAACTCAAGTTCAAATTCAAGTTTATTATAGCCATTTCAATATAATATAATAATACAGTTGATAGGAATGTGCTTTGGTACAGTATGCTCACATGTTTCACACAACAATGACAACACAACATAACGAGACAAAACACAGAAAGGCACATAAAATGTGGGAGTAACCACACTTAACACACATAGAAAGTGCATGGTTTACAGAGAATTCAGCAGTAAGGTTCAAGTTGTTCTTTCAGGGCAGCCGTGGCCTACTGGTTAGCACTTCAGACCTGTAACCGGAGGGTTGCCGGTTCGAACACCGACCAGTAGGCACGACTGAAGTGCCCTTGAGCAAGGCACCTAACCCCTCAAACTACCAAACTAACAAACCCCTCAGTGCTCCCCGAGCGCCGCTGTTGATGCAGGCAGCTCACTGCGCCGGGATTAGTGTGTGCTTCACCTCACTGTGTACACTGTATGCTGTGTCTGTTTCACTAATTCACGGATTGGGATAAATGCAGAGACCAAATTTCCCTCACGGGATCAAAAGAGTATATACTGTATACTGTAAATTAATGCAGGCCTAGGCTAGAATAGAGCAAAGCCTCCTGGGAATGGGGAATGTGTTTCTGGTTTATCCAATGATGATGGGAGGGGGACCGGTGCCGTCAGAATTTTCCCGGTGGATTTTAGTGCCCCACTCAATACAACCACCCCACTTAGTGGTTTTGGTTGTATTGAGGATTAGCTTATTGTCCACACACCACTGCACCAGTTGTTCCACCCTTACTCCGATAGGAAGATTCCTCCCTGTCGCGTATGAGGCCTATAATAGTGGTGTCGTCTGCAAACTTAAGCAGTCTGACAGATGCAGAATTTGATGTACAATTGCTAGTGTAAAGAGAAAATAACAGAGGTGACAAGACACACCCTTGTGGGGTGCCAGTGTTCAGAACCCTGGGTGATGACTCATTCTTCTGGATTTTAACACACATTGTCCTGCAAGACAGGAAGTTAAGTAACCATTGACAGAGTGAGGGATTAGCTCTCATGGACAGGAGAGAATTGTACAGTTTGACAGGCAGGATGGTGTGGAAAGCTGAGCTGAAATCAATGAACAGTACGCCGGCATAGGTGGTCAAAGTGAGACTGCATCCATTTAATTGGGAATGCGTCTGCACTCACGAGAGGGAGAGAGAGCCGCAGGTTCCAGCTGGCTTGTCTTTGTTGATAATTGATATCTCCTTCTTATAAGAAACTTTTAAAAGGAAATCATGAAGGCAGCAGTAGTTCCCACTACTGACCATTTAAAAAGTGTGAGAGGGCCATACTGTAGCAGGCAGGAAGATCATTAAGAAATAAACGTGAATTAAAGCGACAGTGCACAATGTGGGCCCTTGAGCCAAAAAGTTTGCCCACCCCTGGTCTATATAGTTTAAATATGAATATGAATCCTCTGACACAATAAGCAAAGTGCAAAGACAATAAGCAAGGTGGTTCAGTGAGTAGGCCTATTGTGTAGGCTAATATACTGTTGAAGTAGGTCTAATCTTTTTTTTTTAGCCAGGTGGTCCGTGCGTTTCATTTTTATTGGTTAAGTGGTCCTTCGTCTGAAAAAGTTTAAGAAACACTGGTCTAGCGTGATGTGTGGCAGGTACCTACAGACTAGGCGTTCAAAGATTTTCATGACAACAGAAGTTGAGTGCAACAGGCCTATAATCATTGAGACAGGTTATGTTAGTTTTCTTGGGCACTGGGATGATCATAGCTGATTTAAAACATGAGACCAGTTGAAGATGTAAGTGAACATAGGAGCAAGCTCGTTTGTAGTTGGCTTTAGCTGTATTGACTGCCTTCCGGAGTTTGTATTTTAGAGCTCATAACTCATGTAGCCTGGGTAATTCTGCTGCTGCTGCTCATTTTCTTACACTCCCGTTACGTCACTAAGTAGGGTGAGGGTGGGCATTGACTAATTAAGTCACCTGACATTATGGGAGCGGGCATATCTATAGGCACCTGGGGTCCTTAGGTCAGTAGCGTTTCACACATCAAATGCAGCTGTGTGAGTGGCAGTGGTTCGGGTGCGGCGTCAAGTTGAAGCGTGTGACTGAGCAGACGCCAGCAAGGCCGCTGTGAGGCAGCTCCACCAATGCTTGGAGGGGCGAGCTAATTGTGTCAAAGTTCTCCGTATGTGATCAAGCACTTCGCTGGCTATTGTGGCCGCCAGCGAGGGGGAAGTGTAAACGTCTAAAAGCTTGTGCTAACTTTCACCGCAACAGATCCAGACTGCTACATGGTGTTGCTAAGCTGCTGTTCTCTACACTGTATGTTTGTATGACTGGTATGGTTCTTAGACTGTGCATATTTATTATACATGTGTATTTTGTTTGCCCCTTCTAGCCTGTGGCTAGGTGTATGTAATAGCGTATAGGCCGTTCTGTGAGCCACAGGTTAGAGGGGCTTTTCTTTTCTTTTACCCTTGTCTTCCCTTGTCTTCCCCTTAAGGCCCTAAGTAATTTCAGATACAGTCGAGCCTGGGTAGTGTGGGAGGCTACTGGATAGCGGGTTCCCTTAAAGTTCACTCAATGACTGGTTGTAGTGCTGTGTGTGAGCCTTAATGCCTTTAGTTAGGCTTTCCTTAGCAACAGAAGATTTGCAGTGCAGTGTATTGTGAATTCTTAGCGTGTATTACTTCAAGAAGTGCGGTCATCATTCACGTGTGGTAGTGAGCCCTAACATCCTGTTAGTATTTCATCTCTCAGCCACTCGACTAGTCTAAACTTGATGGCTGTAACTTTCCCTTCCCCCCTCCATGTGTAATTGTTGACCAACCACAGCAACACCTTAAGTATTTAATAAAGACTGTATTTTTATACTTTTCTAAACACCTGTCTTTGTACATTCATTGGGATAGAGTTCCCCTTGCTCTAATATCAGACACTACTTATCTCAAGGGGTGTACGGAATCGCTAAGAAGGGTTGGGTATGGCCCATAACATAAGGGTGGATACGAGTGCACCGACTCCCAGTGCACTGACTGTTACGACCCTTGTGTAGGCTATGTAAGTTCTGGTGCAAACACAATGCAATCTCAAGTGCCAGTGCCATTTCACTTTTTTCCGATAATTAGCTTATAGCTCTGTAGCTTACGTAGACTCTTAAAATATGAGTCTTGCATTTACAACTTTTTCTCTGTGGCTGGCGTAGACTAGTAACTGGGAGTCACACTTTAAAAAGGTGAAGTTGTATTCCAACTCTCAGAAGGTTCTAGATTTCTTACCCAGATTGCCTCTGCCCCTTAAATTGTCACTAATTCAACCTGCCATTTAGTCCCCTGTCTAGCCCAGAGCGCTATAGCTCTGGTTTAGCCAAGTCCTCTCCACCCACCATGTAGGTGTGCTGCATTGTAAAAGGCACCTGTAAAGTATGTTAGGAACTTGGGCATCAAGAGAAGCGTGTTAATAACATAGGCACTCATTCTATGGAGAAGTGACCTGAGGCTGTCACTGTTCTCTAGTCTTACTCTTTCCTCATTCCTGTTTTAATGAGCGCAACATACACTTTATTGCCGAATATATTGGATCACCTGCCTTGACTCGCATATGAACTTAAGTGATATCCCACTTAATCCATAGGGTTTATTATGACGTCGGTCCGCCGCTAGCAGCTATAGCAGCTTTTACTCTTTAGGTTTAGGAGTGTGTTTATGGGAATTTTTGACCATTCTTCCAGAAGCGCATTTGTGAGGTCACACACTGATTATGGACGAGAAGGCCTGGCTCTCAGTATCCGCTCAAATTCATCCCGTGTTCTATAGGGTTGAGGTCAGGACTCTGTGCAGGCCAGTCAAGTTCATCCACCAAACTCTGCCATCCATGTATATATGGACTTTATAATAACTACACACACTTCATCATTTATTAAGCCTTTGTTACTTATTAATTAATGGTTTGTTCATCATTAGTAATTTCTAATTTATCATCAGTAAAGCATTTGTTCACACAGTTATAAATAGTTTGTTCATAGTAAATAAGCCTATATCTAAAATATGTTTATACATTATTGTTAATACTTAATAAATGATGCAATAATTTGTTTTTGATTAAGTAATATTTCCATTATTTAACATTGTTACATACACATGCACTAATGATTAGTTGTGAGGGTGAGGATACATATTTTATAAACCACTTCATAATTAACTCAGGAGTTACAAGTGGTTAGTTAATGATATTTTGTGAGCTCATCTAAAGAGAGGACATTTTATGCCTTGCAACACATTTACAAATGAGTTATAAAGTTTACACTTGCATTTATTAATTTAGCCGACACTTTCACCCAAAGCGACTTACACGTGTCAATGAAATTAAAGGGCAAGGCCAAATTGGTGGACGCCAAGGTTTGACCCCCAACTTCATGGGTTACTGCATGTTAACCCAGCTCCCTATCCACTACACTACCTCTGCCCAGTGGTATTACAACAGTCAATTCAAAAACATAATATAGATATGTGTGTTTACTATGAACAAACCATTTTTAACTGTGTGTAAACATGATTTACAGATGAGAATTAATGTAGGAATAATGCTTTACAAACGAAGAATACAGCATTTAAAAATCTTTAGATCTTTAGATAAGCTCACAAAATATCATTAACTAACCACTTGTAACTCCTGAGTTAATCATGAATTATAGTATTAGGAAGTGGTTTATAAAATATGTATCCTCACCCTAACTAATCATTAGTGCATGTGTATGTAACAACTGTTAAATACTAGAAATATTACTTCATCAACAAAATAATATTGCATAATTTATTAAGTATTAACAATAACTCATAAACATATTTTAGATATAGGCGTATTTACTATGAGCAAACCATTTATAACTGTGTGTACAAATACTTTATTTATGAGAATTAACATAGGAACAATGCTTTACAAATGATGAACAAAGCATTTTGTAATAGTTTGCAACTGGTTTATAATAAGAAAATGATTTCATTATAAGTGGTTGTTTCATTACTTATTAAGTATAAATCATGTACTTACAAACATATTTTTTGGATAGGCTTATTTACTATTATACAACAATTGGGTTCTATGGAACTATTTATTTGTTTCTGATTGGCCGAAAGACGTTCCATGAGTTGGAATATCCCTGGACATTTCAACTCAGACTTTGCACAGCTAATAATAAATCACTCCGCGATACAATGCAAAGATTTGACACAATGTTCTCATCCCAGCTCTCCATTATTTTAAGCAATGGGTTACTCCTTAGCAAACCATAACGAAACAGTGCTTCACCACATCTGTGGATTAAGCCACACAGTCAACTCAATGTAAGTAAGATAAACGAGGATGCTAATTATGTGAGGATGCTGTTCATTGACTTTAGTTCAGCATTCAACACGATAGTACCTCTCACCTTGGTCACAAAGATGAAGGCCTTAGGACTAAACACCACCCTGTGTCACTGGATATTTGACTTCCTCACCAACCGTTCACAAGTGGTTAGAGTGGGGGGTCTGACATCTGACTCATTAACCATCAGCACTGTGTTTTGAGTCCACTGCTGTACAACATCTACACACATGACTGCAAAGCCAACAGTAGTCACACCTCCATCATCAAGTTTGCAGATGACACAGTGATCTTGGGCCTGATTAGTAACAACAATGAACAGCTCTACTTGGATCAGGTTGATGAGGTGGCACAGTGGTGTCAATCTAACAGCTTGACACTGAATATCAATAAAACCAAGGAAATGGTAGTGGATTACAGAAGGCAGCAGCAGAACTACAGTTACACCCCACTAATGATCAGCGGGCAACCTGTAGAGAGAGTCACAAGTTTTAAATACCTTGGTGTCCACATTACTGAAGACCTAACATGGACTGTTAACACTCAATATGTTCTGAAGAAGTCCAGACAACAACTCTACTTCCTTCGTCAGCTAAGGAAATTCAAAGTTTCTACATCCATCATGAAGGCCTTCTACACTTCAGCGGTTGAGAGTGTTCTAACTGGTAGCATCATCACCTGGTATGGGAACTCCACAGTTAGAGATTGTAGTACTCTGCAGAGAGTAGTGCGCTCAGCTGAACGTACTATAAGAACTCAACTCCCTGCTCTACAAGATATCTATTCCAGAAGAGTACTCCTAAGAGCCCAAAATATTCTGAAGGACTCTTCTCATCCTAACAATGGATTATTCCTACCGCTGAAATCCAGAAGACGCCTATGTAGTCACAAAGCCAGAACTGAGAGACTCAGGAGAAGTTTTTATCCCCAGGCCATCCGAACTCTGAACTCACACTATACTGACTTTGCACACATTCACTCCTCAGCACTCTCAAACATTTCCCAACTCTGAACTCACACTATACTGACTTTGCACTCATTCACTCCTCAGCACTCATGACCCCCCACACACACACACACACACCCACACACACCTACAAGACTTTTAGCACTTTTACATCCCTCTCCCTATGCTACAGACCTTTTATTTATTTTCTTATTTCATCACACGTCAAAACACACACACACACACACACACACACACACACACACACACACACACCTGACTTTCTCCAACTTTTGCACACTTTTTATTTATTATTTTTGATTTCTCCTCCATCTACCCATGTCCTTGATTGCCTAGCCTTTCTGCCCCCCCACCCCCCACCCCACCCCCATCCCCAACACACACACTTACATCATCACTGTCATCACTTCACATACATACAGCACTCCTCTACATACTTGCTGCACACTGCCCCCACCCCCCACATACACAGCACATTGTCTTCAGGATCTTCTCCAACACACATCCTCTACATACTTACAGCACACTGCCCCCACCTACACACACACACACACTACACACACACACACACAGTCACTGCTCCACTCCCCCCACACACACATCTTCACTGTCATCACTCACATACATTACATACAGTACTCTGCTTGCAATAGTAAGTCCCTGACCCCAACAACACACACACTTACATCATCACTGTCATCACTTCACATACATACAGCACACTGCTTGCTACAGTAAGCCTCCTCTACATACTTGCTGCACACACACACAGTCCCCCACCATCCCGCACAGCACATTGTCTTCACTGTCATCTTCTCCACACACATTACATACAGTACTCTGCTTGCCCCATAGTAAGTCCCTGCCCCCACACACACACACACATTATTTCATCAGGAAGCTTCTCCAACACACATCCCCAACATACATACAGCATACACACTCTGCCCCAATACACAGCACATTGTCTCATGAGGAATTGTTCTCCAACACACATATTGCACATTGCCCTCTCCCCACATACACAGCACACTATCCCATCTCCCCTGTCATCCCCCAACACACACACCAAGACCCTGGCAGTTGGGTTAGCCCCTGAGCCGTGGATCTGCCCAAGGTTTCTTCCTTGGTAAGGGAGTTTTCCCTTGCCCCTGTTGCTCTTGGGTGCTCCTTGTTGGTGCCCCCACCCAATCCCAATCCTCCCCACCTTTTTTATGCAGCCCTTGCCACTTAATCTACTAAACCCCTCTTCTACTGCACTTTTACCCCACTTTTATTGTTGCCTGCCACTTTTCGTGGCTATGGCGAACACCAACCCCGTGGGAATATCCATGACCAACCCCACTCTCGTGCTATATTGCTTAATGAACAAACCATTTATAATTGTGTGAACAAATGCTTTACTGATGATAAATTATGTATGAACAAGAAATTACTAATGATGAACAAACTATTAACTAATAAGTAACAAAGGCTTAATAAATGATGAATTGTGTGTAGTTATTATAAAGTGTTACCAAATATTTTATTGAGAACTGTTTAAAAAACTTAAAAGACAATTACAATTAAAGTCACAGTCACTAAATATAAATTAACTCAGATGTAAGACATATTAACACAGTTACATTCAAACAGATCTGAACCTTTTCCTAACAATCAGAAGTGTCCAAGTTTGATCTGTGATCAACATATGACAGTTGCAGTGAGGTATCTTAAATATTGCTTCATAACGCAAAATGGATAGCAAAATCTGCGCTCAGAATAGTGACCAGTTGCTCAGATCTGTTTTCATCTATGAATCACTGGAAGAGTATGTTATCCCCTGGAGCAGAGTCTCATACAAAAGACATAAGGCATGGCTAGTGTACACTGGCTTACCCCATGAAATATATAAGAATTCTGAAAATCATTTTTGCACAAAAGAACATTGTTTAAGGGATTCATGGAGTGTCTTGGACACTTCATATGTGTGAATTTACCTCATCAGACACCTTTGTGTTCCAGATAACTACATGCATTCAGTGAGAAATGTGGAAAAAAAAAACAAGTCAAACCAGACTGGTACCAATCCAAGTGGGTTTCTCAAAAGACAATGACCACCAAAGAAGTCAAGCTGGTTTCTAAAGACAGAGACTAGTTATTGTAGTTTACAGTTTACTGGCACAATGCCCTAACATTCTTGGTGTGTTTGTTTCCCTCTCCTTAGAAAAAAATGGCAGAACCCCAGACAGAAGCTGTTAGCGCAGCAGCGATGGCCATGGTGGTGGAGATGTAGGTGGACGGGGCGCCGCTGATTACCACAGGGTTGCATTTGTTGCTGCCACAGCAGGTTTTGGATACCTGGTAGGTGGCGCCCAGGATGGTGCCGTTGGAGGTGACGTTGCAGTCGGAATTGGCGAGGCACCCCTGGGTGTTGAAGCCGCTGAAGCCGGTGATGGAGGGGAAAGCTGGAGGAGGGAAGATGGCGGTCAGTGAAAGACAACAGACAAACAGCCCAAAAACACACAAGTAGAAGGTAAGAGTTTATAACCCTTTTTTAAATTAAACTGCAGTTCACTTTGGGAAAACTTACTGGCACGTCCGGTGTAACAGCTTGTATTGTTTCCAGAGCACGTCTCCTGAGAAGAGGAGATGCAAAATCCCACCAAGCCAATGCTGCACTTGTTACAGGTGAGGGACTCCGCTGAAGCACACAAAATGAAAACCTTTACATTTAGCAGACACTGCTATCCAAAGCAACTTACAATTATATTTAGGGCTGTCAAAATAACTGATTAATTTTGATTAATTAATTTGAGAATAAAAAAATAACTGATTAAAAAAAATAACGCAGATTAATCGATTCTGTATGACCTTTGACCCCGAGCCGTTGTAGTCAGTAACCATTAGACTGTAAAATGAAGGATAGAGAAGAAAATGTGCTGCCTAGATCATTGATTGGAACATTTACTTTTCAAAAACGGCTTGATGGTGTTGATAAAAATAAAGTGTTGATTAAAATAAAGTCCTCTGCAATGTATGTGATAGAAAAAAACTTCTTCCCGAAACACTTTTGAATTTATTTCCTCAGCATATTAGGTCATATCATAGATTATTATGGCCATTATTAAAATAATAATAAAAGAGTTTTTGAACTTTAATGTCACTAATGCTGATTATTCAATGATTCATTTGAATGTAAATATTTCAAATACTTTCACAGCAAAAATCATATATGCGATTAATTTAGATGAATTAATCACAGAGTATGTAATTAATTAGATTTTTTTTAATTGATTGACAGCCCTAATTATATTACAAGGGCCATTGTCTACCACTACACTACCTCCACCCCAAGAAATTTGCAACCAAAATTATAACCAAGTAAATTAGAGAAAGTGGTTGACAGAAATAAAATTAAGATGTAAAATTTCACTAAATCTGACAAAGAAATTTTAAGAAAATGAATTTTTCAGTTGAACTTTCCATTGCTGCCCTCACTGAAAGATGAATGGCCAGCGCAGGTGTAGAACCACAGCACTGACTCCAACTACATAGCCCACAAATCCATTGAAGAACATTTTTGTTACCACTTTTGCCATCAATTAACTGGTTTTGAATGGTATGTAGTTGTACTTAGTAATTTATAACAATAAATGCTTAAAACAAAAATCTGTTGTGTGCAGAAAGCTTCAAAAAAAGGCCTCAGTTGTCATGTGAGTGATTTAAACCAAGAGTACATACCCAAGTAGATGGAGGCAACCAGTCCAAGAAGTCCAAACAGCAGGGTCTTCATCTTCTCGCTTGGGTTTTCTGGCGATCAAGAAGTGATAAAACAGAGAGGCCGAAGTTGCAGCTGCTGTTCCTCTGATGAATCACTGGCAGGTCTGAAGAGAATATAAGCCAAGGAGCTGGAGACTGGAAAGCCTAGTCTCAACAACCCCAATATAAGGACAAGCAACGGGGGCGGGGGGGGGGGTGGGGGTTGTCAGATGGATGTGGGTGGGGTGAGTTGAAAACAGGTATCAGTGCAGTGAGCCATCAGTCATTGTCACCTGCTATTATCATTTGACTACTTGACTTCATGACTTCACAGATACTTAACTCTAATCTAGGAGCACTCAAGGAACTGTTCCATTCCTGGCAACAATAGAAAGGTGTCGCTCATTCATAGGCTCAATATCAAAGAGTATAGAAGTAACTTACTAAATTACTATTTTGCATTTGAAACACATATTACATGTTTCAGAAATACTACCCATCCCTGGGAACAGGCAGATTACATCTTTATAGTTGGTCATATAATGACATACTTAGGTTAATACTGTATTTCACCAGTTAAGGCACAAACATGGCCAGTAGCTGCACTGTGTAGCCTATCTTGACATGTCTTTAAGTTTTGGGTTACAATATACAGGTAGTGGGCTCTCTGTTGATTTTTAATGAGTAGGCCTAAGCCTAAAGTTACAGCATTTCTATCACAATTGACCAGACTTTGACCTTTTGTCTTCTTTAAACAAAATTCTGGCTATGATTGTTCCTTGTATTGCATCATGAGCCATCACTGCACCTATTGCATTCTACTGTTGTTAGCCTTAAGCCTAGCTCAGTCATTATGTTGTACCACATCACCCTCCATTAGAAGTGCAATGAGCTGCATTGAGCATAATAAACTGCATTTAGAATTCCAAATCCATATTTCCAGATATTTTAGTAAAAGTAACTTAAAAGTAATACAATAGTAGTGTAATGCCTTACAATTCAGAGACAGTAATATTATAATGTAATGAATTACTTTGAAATGACAGTAATAAGTAATACATAATATATTACGATTTTGAAGTAACTTGCCCAACACTGATTAAACCACATGTCACTGCTTGACTAAATGAAAAATATAGGCTACTGAACATGCATGGAGATCGTCATAGTTGTAGACAGAAATTACGATACTAATTATATAATAACCTATAGGTCCAAATCTAAATGTTTGGGTTCAGTTTATGAAGTGTTGCTACAGCATGATACTGTGTGTTTGTTATTTATGGGGGGGAATCAGGGGGAGATTTTGGTATCGGTGGGCTTGTGTGTGTGTGTGTGTGTGTGTGTGTGTGGGGGGTGTTAGGTCCAGTAGTGGGCGGTCCAGGAGAAAATTGCCAGGGCGAATTTTGTTCCCAGTCCGACCCTGATCACAGAGTAACTTATTACATTACATTACAATACATTACATTTGGAGAACGTTTTATAACAACATGCGACTTCCAATAAGGGAAACAATCAAGGTAGAGTGCAATAAGGTCAAGTGCAGCAGTGAGTGCTACTTCCATACAGTCAAGTACAGTAAGTGCTAGAATTAGCAAGTCTAGTAGTAGAGATACTCTCAGAAGAGCTGGGTCTTCAGGAGATTTGTGAAGGTAGAGAGGGACACTCCTGCTCTTGTAGGAACTGGTACTGCATTCTAGCAATGGGGAATAACAGATGCAAAAAGTTTAGATTGCCCTGAAAATACAATACTGTCACAATGTGTTGCAAAAAAATACAATTATGTTATGTTCATCAAAATATGGAAAATACTCCTGGTGTTCCTAGGTACAAGGTTAAAATCTGCCCAAGGTTTCTTCCTTGGTATTTTTCCTTGCCCTGTGGTGCTCCCTGTTGGTGCCCCCAATTCAATCCTCCCCACCTTTCTTATGCAGCCCTTGCCACAATCTACTAAACCCCTCTTCTACTGCACTTTGCCCCACTTTGCAAAATAGGCTGACACCAGACATAATTTCACTGCATTTCTTACTTCCAGTAACTATATGCATGTGACAATAAACTTCCTTGTATCCTTGTATCCTTGTAATTGTTCTCAGCATTGCCAGCATTGTGTAGGGCCTATGATATGATTGTCACTTGGAGGAGACTTGTTGATAACTAACGTTAGCCTAGTTAGCTAACCGCTGCTAACGTGCTAGCATCGTGTCAGAAAAACATATGGGGCTGTGCACAGTAGTGTAACATTTATTCACCATAAATTAATAAAGTTGAGTGGTTCTGCAATGTAGGCTATGTTTCCGTTTTTTTGCAGTACCATGTCCCTTAGCGAAGCTAGATATGAATGTGATTTCAGCCCGACTTTCAACATTTCTTTCAGGAAGACACGTAAACCACAAAGACCCGTAACGAGGGATCAGGAATGTTGGTTACCTAGCAACCAAGACGCTGTCTATTGAAAAGGGAACTATTTTTGATGCGTAAGAACGATGTCGAAATTAACATGTTTAAACAATAATGGGGTGCTTTCAGATTATTTAGTTTGTGGTAGAATTGTTGCATAAAAGCAATATAGCACCCGTGATCGTGGCATTGGTCATGGATATTCTTCTTGATAGATTTCTTGCTGTCTTCATGTCTGAAGAAGGGCATTCAGCCCGAAACGTCACATGTGGTGATTAAAATATTTTTTATAAGGAGTTTTCAGTGTGCGGACTAACGTAATTTTTTATTGGTCATGGATATTCCCACGGCTGTTGTTGCCTGCGCCACTCGTGGCTACGGCCGAACAACACCCGTGGGAATATCCATGACCAACCCCACTCTCGTGCTATATTGCTTAATGAACAAACCATTTATAATTGTGTGAACAAATGCTTTACTGATGATAAATTATGTATGAACAAGAAATTACTAATGATGAACAAACTATTAACTAATAAGTAACAAAGGCTTAATAAATGATGAATTGTGTGTAGTTTTTATAAAGTGTTACCAAATATTTTATTGAGAACTGTTTAAAAAACTTAAAAGACAAATACAATTAAAGTCACAGTCACTAAATATAAATTAACTCAGATGTAAGACATATTAACACAGTTACATTCAAACAGATCTGAACCTTTTCCTAACAATCAGAAGTGTCCAAGTTTGATCTGTGATTAACATATGACAGTTGCAGTGAGGTATCTTAAATATTGCTTCATAACGCAAAATGGATAGCAAAACCTGCGCTCAGAATATTGATCAGTTGCTCAGATCTGTTTTCATCGATGAATCACTGGAAGAGTATGTTATCCCCTGGAGCAGAGTCTCATACAAAAGACATAAGGCATGGCTAGTGTACACCGGCTTACCCCATGAAATATATAAGAATTCTGAAAATCATTTTTGCACAAAAGACCACAAGTTACAAACATTGTTTAAGGGATTCATGGAGTGTCTTGGACACTTCATATGTGTGAATTTACCTTATCAGACACCTTTGTGTTCCAGATAACTACATGCATTCAGTGAGAAATGTGGAAAAAAAAACAAGTCAAACCAGACTGGTACCAATCCAAGTGGGTTTCTCAAAAGACAATGAAGACCAAAGAGAAGTCAAGCTGGTTTCTAAAGACAGAGACTAGTTATTGTAGTTTACAGTTTACTGGCACAATGCCCTAACATTCTTGGTGTGTTTGTTTCCCCTCTCCTTAGAAAATGGCAGAACCCCAGACAGAAGCTGTTAGCGCAGCAGCGATGGCCATGGTGGTGGAGATGTAGGTGGACGGGGCGCCGCTGATTACCACAGGGTTGCATTTGTTGCTGCCACAGCAGGTTTTGGATACCTGGTAGGTGGCGCCCAGGATGGTGCCGTTGGAGGTGACGTTGCAGTCGGAATTGGCGAGGCACCCCTGGGTGTTGAAGCCGCTGAAGCCGGTGATGGAGGGGAAAGCTGGAGGAGGGAAGATGGCGGTCAGTGAAAGACAACAGACAAACAGCCCAAAAACACACAAGTAGAAGGTAAGAGTTTATAACCCTTTTTTAAATTAAACTGCAGTTCACTTTGGGAAAACTTACTGGCACGTCCGGTGTAACAGCTTGTATTGTTTCCAGAGCACGTCTCCTGAGAAGAGGAGATGCAAAATCCCACCAAGCCAATGCTGCACTTGTTACAGGTGAGGGACTCCGCTGAAGCACACAAAATGAAAACCTTTACATTTAGCAGACACTGCTATCCAAAGCAACTTACAATTATATTTAGGGCTGTCAAAATAACTGATTAATTTTGATTAATTAATTTGAGAATAAAAAATAACTGATTATAAAAAATAACGCAGATTAATCGATTCTGTATGACCTTTGACCCCGAGCCGTTGTAGTCAGTAACCATTAGACTGTAAAATGAAGGATAGAGAAGAAAATGTGCTGCCTAGATCATTGATTGGAACATTTACTTTTCAAAAACGGCTTGATGGTGTTGATAAAAATAAAGTGTTGATTAAAATAAAGTCCTCTGCAATGTATGTGATAGAAAAAAACTTCTTCCCGAAACACTTGAATTTATTTCCTCAGCATATTAGGTCATATCATAGATTATTATGGCCATTATTAAAATAATAATAAAAGAGTTTTTGAACTTTAATGTCACTAATGCTGATTATTCAATGATTCGTTTGAATTTAAATATTTCAAATACTTTCACAGCAAAAATCATATATGCGATTAATTTAGATGAATTAATCACAGAGTATGTAATTAATTAGATTTATTTTAATTGATTGACAGCCCTAATTATATTACAAGGGCCATTGTCTACCACTACACTACCTCCACCCCAAGAAATTTGCAACCAAAATTATAACCAAGTAAATTAGAGAAAGTGGTTGACAGAAATAAAATTAAGATGTAAAATTTCACTAAATCTGACAAAGAAATGTTAAGAAAATGAATTTTTCAGTTGAACTTTCCATTGCTGCCCTCACTGAAAGATGAATGGCCAGCGCAGGTGTAGAACCACAGCACTGACTCCAACTACATAGCCCACAAATCCATTGAAGAACATTTTTGTTACCACTTTTGCCATCAATTAACTGGTTTTGAATGGTATGTAGTTGTACTTAGTAATTTATAACAATAAATACTTAAAACAAAAATCTGTTGTGTGCAGAAAGCTTCAAAAAAAGGCCTCAGTTGTCATGTGAGTGATTTAAACCAAGAGTACATACCCAAGTAGATGGAGGCAACCAGTCCAAGAAGTCCAAACAGCAGGGTCTTCATCTTCTCAAGGGTTTTCTGGCGATCAAGAAGTGATAAAAGAGAGGCGAAGTTGCAGCTGCTGTTCCTCTGATGAATCACTGGCAGGTCTGAAGAGAATGTAAGCCAAGGAGCTGGAGACTGGAAAGCCTAGTCTCAACAACCCCAATATAAGGACAAGCAACGGGGGCGGGGGGGTGGGGGGGTTGTCAGACGGATGTGGGTGGGGTGAGTTGAAAACAGGTATCAGTGCAGTGAGCCATCAGTCATTGTCACCTGCTATTATCATTTGACTACTTGACTTCATGACTTCACAGATACTTAACTCTAATCTAGGAGCACTCAAGGAACTGTTCCATTCCTGGCAACAATAGAAAGGTGTCGCTCATTCATAGGCTCAATATCAAAGAGTATAGAAGTAACTTACTAAATTACTATTTTGCATTTGAAACACATATTACATGTTTCAGAAATACTACCCATCCCTGGGAACAGGCAGATTACATCTTTATAGTTGGTCATATAATGACATACTTAGGTTAATACTGTATTTCACCAGTTAAGGCACAAACATGGCCAGTAGCTGCACTGTGTAGCCTATCTTGACATGTCTTTAAGTTTTGGGTTACAATATACAGGTAGTGGGCTCTCTGTTGATTTTAATGAGTAGGCCTAAGCCTAAAGTTACAGCATTTCTATCACAATTGACCAGACTTTGACCTTTTGTCTTCTTTAAACAAAATTCTGGCTATGATTGTTCCTTGTATTGCATCATGAGCCATCACTGCACCTATTGCATTCTACTGTTGTTAGCCTTAAGCCTAGCTCAGTCATTATGTTGTACCACATCACCCTCCATTAGAAGTGCAATGAGCTGCATTGAGCATAATAAACTGCATTTAGAATTCCAAATCCATATTTCCAGATATTTTAGTAAAAGTAACTTAAAAGTAATACAATAGTAGTGTAATGCCTTACAATTCAGAGACAGTAATATTATAATGTAATGAATTACTTTGAAATGACAGTAATAAGTAATACATAATATATTACGATTTTGAAGTAACTTGCCCAACACTGATTAAACCACATGTCACTGCTTGACTAAATGAAAAATATAGGCTACTGAACATGCATGGAGATCGTCATAGTTGTAGACAGAAATTACGATACTAATTATATAATAACCTATAGGTCCAAATCTAAATGTTTGGGTTCAGTTTATGAAGTGTTGCTACAGCATGATACTGTGTGTTTGTTATTTATGGGGGGGAATCAGGGGAGATTTTGGTATCGGTGGTGGGCTTGTGTGTGTGTGTGTGTGGGTGTTCGTCGGTCCAGTAGTGGGCCGGTCCAGGAGAAAATTGCCAGGGCCGAATTTTGTTCCCAGTCCGACCCTGATCACAGAGTAACTTATTACATTACATTACAATACATTACATTCGGAGAACGTTTTATAACAACATGCGACTTCCAATAAGGGAAACAATCAAGGTAGAGTGCAATAAGGTCAAGTGCAGCAGTGAGTGCAACTTCCATACAGTCAAGTACAGTAAGTGCTAGAATTAGCAAGTCTAGTAGTAGAGATACTCTCAGAAGAGCTGGGTCTTCAGGAGATTTGTGAAGGTAGAGAGGGACACTCCTGCTCTTGTAGGAACTGGTACTGCATTCTAGCAATGGGGAATAACAGATGCGAAAAGTTTAGATTGCCCTGAGCGGAAAATACAATACTGTCACAATGTGTTGCACAAGAAAATGCTTATATTATGGTATAGTGATTATGCGATTCATCGTAAGAAAATATGGAAAATACTCCTGGTGTTCCTAGGTACAAGGTTAGCCCCTTGAGCCGTGGATCTGCCCAAGGTTTCTTCCTTGGTAAGGGAGTTTTTCCTTGCCCCTGTTGCTCTTGGGTGCTCCTTGTTGGTGCCCCCCCCCTAATTCCAATCCTCCCCCACCTTTCTTATGCAGCCCTTGCCACTTAATCTACTAAACCCCTCTTCTACTGCACTTTTTTACCCCACTTTGCACAAATAGGCTGACACCAGACATAATTTCACTGCATTTCTTACTTCCAGTAACTATATGCATGTGACAATAAACTTCCTTGTATCCTTGTATCCTTGTAATTGTTCTCAGCATTGCCAGCATTGTGTAGGGCCTATGATATGATTGTCACTTGGAGGAGACTTGTTGATAACTAACGTTAGCCTAGTTAGCTAACCGCTGCTAACGTGCTAGCATCGTGTCAGAAAAACATATGGGGCTGTGCACAGTAGTGTAACATTTATTCACCATAAATTAATAAAGTTGAGTGGTTCTGCAATGTAGGCTATGTTTCCGTTTTTTTGCAGTACCATGTCCCTTAGCGAAGCTAGATATGAATGTGATTTCAGCCCGACTTTCAACATTTCTTTCAGGAAGACACGTAAACCACAAAGACCCGTAACGAGGGATCAGGAATGTTGGTTACCTAGCAACCAAGACGCTGTCTATTGAAAAGGGAACTATTTTTGATGCGTAAAACGATGTCGAAATTAACATGTTTAAACAATAATGGGGTGCTTTCAGATTATTTAGTTTGTGGTAGAATTGTTGCATAAAAGCAAAATAGCACCCGTGATCGTGGCATTGGTCATGGATATTCTTCTTGATAGATTTCTTGCTGTCTTCATGTCTGAAGAAGGGCATTCAGCCCGAAACGTCACATGTGGTGATTAAAATATTTTTTATAAGGAGTTTTCAGTGTCTTTTTACTAACGAACTAACTGTTGCGCCACTTGTCATTATTCTGGCGAACAACACCATTAGGAATATCCATGACCAACCCCACTCTCGTGCTATATTGCTTAATGAACAAACCATTTATAATTGTGTGAACAAATGCTTTACTGATGATAAATTATGTATGAACAAGAAATTACTAATGATGAACAAACTATTAACTAATAAGTAACAAAGGCTTAATAAATGATGAATTGTGTGTAGTTTTTATAAAGTGTTACCAAATATTTTATTGAGAACTGTTTAAAAAACTTAAAAGACAAATACAATTAAAGTCACAGTCACTAAATATAAATTAACTCAGATGTAAGACATATTAACACAGTTACATTCAAACAGATCTGAACCTTTTCCTAACAATCAGAAGTGTCCAAGTTTGATCTGTGATTAACATATGACAGTTGCAGTGAGGTATCTTAAATATTGCTTCATAACGCCAAAATGGATAGCAAAATCTCGCCAGAATATTGATCAGTTGCTCAGATCTGTTTTCATCGATGAATCACTGGAAGAGTATGTTATCCCCTGGAGCAGAGTCTCATACAAAAGACATAAGGCATGGCTAGTGTACACCGGCTTACCCCATGAAATATATAAAAATTCTGAAAATCATTTTTTGCACAAAAAAGACCACAAGTTACATACATTGTTTAAAGGGATTCATGGAGTGTCTTGGACACTTCATATGTGTGAATTTACCTCATCAGACACCTTTGTGTTCCAGATAACTACATGCATTCAGTGAGAAATGTGGAAAAAAAAACAAGTCAAACCAGACTGGTACCAATCCAAGTGGGTTTCTCAAAAGACAATGACCAAAGAGAAGTCAAGCTGGTTTCTAAAGACAGAGACTAGTTATTGTAGTTTACAGTTTACTGGCACAATGCCCTAACATTCTTGGTGTGTTTGTTTCCCCTCTCCTTAGAAAATGGCAGAACCCCAGACAGAAGCTGTTAGCGCAGCAGCGATGGCCATGGTGGTGGAGATGTAGGTGGACGGGGCGCCGCTGATTACCACAGGGTTGCATTTGTTGCTGCCACAGCAGGTTTTGGATACCTGGTAGGTGGCGCCCAGGATGGTGCCGTTGGAGGTGACGTTGCAGTCGGAATTGGCGAGGCACCCCTGGGTGTTGAAGCCGCTGAAGCCGGTGATGGAGGGGAAAGCTGGAGGAGGGAAGATGGCGGTCAGTGAAAGACAACAGACAAACAGTCAAAAACACACAAGTAGAAGGTAAGAGTTTATAACCCTTTTTTTAATTAAACTGCAGTTCACTTTGGGAAAACTTACTGGCACGTCCGGTGTAACAGCTTGTATTGTTTCCAGAGCACGTCTCCTGAGAAGAGGAGATGCAAACTCCCACCAAGCCAATGCTGCACTTGTTACAGGTGAGGGACTCCGCTGAAGCACACAAAATGAAAACCTTTACATTTAGCAGACACTGCTATCCAAAGCAACTTACAATTATATTTAGGGCTGTCAAAATAACTGATTAATTTTGATTAATTAATTTGAGAATAAAAAATAACTGATTAAAAAAAATAACGCAGATTAATCGATTCTGTATGACCTTTGACCCCGAGCCGTTGTAGTCAGTAACCATTAGACTGTAAAATGAAGGATAGAGAAGAAAATGTGCTGCCTAGATCATTGATTGGAACATTTACTTTTCAAAAACGGCTTGATGGTGTTGATAAAAATAAAGTGTTGATTAAAATAAAGTCCTCTGCAATGTATGTGATAGAAAAAAACTTCTTCCCGAAACACTTTTGAATTTATTTCCTCAGCATATTAGGTCATATCATAGATTATTATGGCCATTATTAAAATAATAATAAAAGAGTTTTTGAACTTTAATGTCACTAATGCTGATTATTCAATGATTCATTTGAATTTAAATATTTCAAATACTTTCACAGCAAAAATCATATATGCGATTCATTTAGATGAATTAATCACAGAGTATGTAATTAATTAGATTATTTTTTTTAATGGATTGACAGCCCTAATTATATTACAAGGGCCATTGTCTACCACTACACTACCTCCACCCCAAGAAATGTGCAACCAAAATTATAACCAAGTAAATTAGAGAAAGTGGTTGACAGAAATAAAAATTAAGATGTAAAATTTCACTAAATCTGACAAAGAAATTTTAAGAAAATGAATTTTTCAGTTGAACTTTCCATTGCTGCCCTCACTGAAAGATGAATGGCCAGCGCAGGTGTAGAACCACAGCACTGACTCCAACTACATAGCCCACAAATCCATTGAAGAACATTTTTGTTACCACTTTTGCCATCAATTAACTGGTTTTGAATGGTATGTAGTTGTACTTAGTAATTTATAACAATAAATGCTTAAAACTAAAATCTGTTGTGTGCAGAAAGCTTCAAAAAAAAGGCCTCAGTTGTCATGTGAGTGATTTAAACCAAGAGTACATACCCAAGTAGATGGAGGCAACCAGTCCAAGAAGTCCAAACAGCAGGGTCTTCATCTTCTCGCTTGGGTTTTCTGGCGATCAAGAAGTGATAAAACAGAGAGGCCGAAGTTGCAGCTGCTGTTCCTCTGATGAATCACTGGCAGGTCTGAAGAGAATATAAGCCAAGGAGCTGGAGACTGGAAAGCCTAGTCTCAACAACCCCAATATAAGGACAAGCAGAGCGGGGGGTTGTCAGACGGATGTGGGTGGGGTGAGTTGAAAACAGGTATCGGTGCAGTGAGCCATCAGTCATTGTCACCTGCTATTATCATTTGACTACTTGACTTCATGACTTCACAGATACTTAAGGGCCCGTCCACACGGAGACACTTTTTAGGTTAAACGCAGAAGTTTTGCTTCGTCTTGCCCGAGCGTCCAAACGAATCCTGTAAACGCACTGCCCGAAACCGCACTTTTCTGAAACCTGGTCCCAGAGTGGAGAAATCTGAAACCGTGATAGCCCGCTTGAATTCGTTTAGACAGCTTAAACCGCACATCCTGCTTGCGTTGGCATCGATGATGTCATCGCCACACCTCAGCTGCCCTGGACTTGCACTTATAGTATTGCCTAACAATACTAGTTCAATGTCATGATTACACTCCATAAGATAAATATCACAACTGCGCAGCGCCGATAGCTTATGACTTGGTGGACTGAACACTGTTTTTTCCCGGTGTTTTTTAATGCTTTCTAGCTACTGTCAGTGACGCGAGAGAACTTTATTAGGAAAGTGCGGTGTAAGTTTAGGCTACATTAATTTGTGTCAATTCAGTCGAGTGAAATCAGATATAAGCATACAAAGACGCTTAGAACTCACGTTAAGCCGATGGTAGCACACTGAATGCAAATGCGCGATTTGATGCAGGCAAACGTATTGACTGTTACTAACAAAGATTTTATAGCAATATTATAATTGTGGCGACAGAATAGCCTAGAACTTGGGTAAGCCTTGCGTTTAGTAGCCTAATTGCGGACTATCCTACAACCAAAGAAAGTTAAGGTGATTAGTAGGCCTACCTGCGTTAGCCAAATAAAGGACGGGACTGCACCCTTCACAAACCTTAAAATAAAGTTTATTAGTTTTACAGTTGACTACAGTTGACAGTTCACCATCAGTCCACACAAACAATTCTGGTTTCCTTACACTAGCCATTTCGTCATAGCCTATTCCAGGGGTGTCAAACTCAAATTCACAGGGGGCCAAAATTAAGAACTGGGAGTATGTCGCGGGCCAAGCTCAACATTTATTGAATAACCGATGTTTTTATTGAATTAAAAATTGAATTAAAACATTTAACAATTATCAAAATTGTAATTGTAACTATTAACAGTTAACAAACTCTCCCTCTGAGAATGGCCGTGCGCGATATCCTGTGCAACAGTAAAACTCGCTTTTACAGCAGCATTACTTTGTGACTGGCTTGTCTGCCTTGAAAGCAGACTTGCTTTCAATTCTCCCACTTTCTGTAGCTTAAGCTTCGCATCCAGATCTTTGTATTTGTCTTCATGTTTAGTTTCGTAGTGCCGTTTTATGTTGTACTCTTTAGTGACAGCTACGGTGAATCCACATACCAAGCAAACGGATTTGTCCTTGAATAATATGAACATATAATCGTTTTCCCACCTATCTTGAAAGCTCCGATTATCAATCTTTAAACCGCCATTTTAGTTGATAGTTTGTCTGGTTGCATGGATATGTGTTTTGTTTATGAACAGAAAAGGCGGCATTAACGATGCAACGCATTTTGGGATTTGAAGTGTTATCGGTGTATGATACACTATATGTACAGTATGTAGCAACTTGATGGGCTGCGTTGCCCTGGCCTGCGCTCATGCGCTGAATAGAATAGCGTGCTAGGCCAGCTCTAACGTGGATGCACTTTTCTTAATTTTTCTTCATTGCTGGGGCCGTTTATGATCCACTCAGCAACATATCAAAAATATAGAAAATGACGTCATAAGACTGGCAGCCTTAACCCTCTTACCCCCACAAGCACGCCATATGGCAACTGTGGCAAGGAAAAACTCCCATATTCCAGGAAGAAACCTTGAGCAGAACCTGACTTAATAGGGAGCCCATCTGCTTCTGGCTGGCTCGCCCTCCAATAGCAGCAGATGTAGAATAATCTGAAAAAGTAGTCTACAGGATAAGATGAGTTAACTAAAAAGCTTTCCTGTACAGGTATGTTTTCAGATCTTTTTTTAAAATATTTACTGAACTTCGCCTGCTTGATGTACAGAGGCAGGGTGTTCCATAGTTTAGGGGGCATAATGGATAAAAGCAGCTTCTCCCACTTTGTTTGTGGAGCACTTTGGGTACGATTAAAAGATATGTGAAGGTGCTATGCCATTCAGAGCTTTGTAAGTAATTAACATAACCTTAAAATCAATTCTATAGGAAATAGGGAGCCAGTGCAGTTCAGCCAACACAGGGGTGATGTGTTCTCTCTTCTTAGTCTTAGTTAAAAGTCTAGCCCGCAGAGTTCTGTATAGTGCCAATTTCTTTAGATGTTTTTGGGAAGACCAGTGAAAAGTGCATTGCAGTAGTCTAACCTGCTAGTGATAAAAGGCGTGAATTAGTTTTTCTGCATCGTTGAGTTAAAAAGGGCCAGCACTTTGGCAATGTTTCTCAAGTGGAAATAGGCTGTCTGAGTAACTTTACTGATATGGGGCTTAAACTTAACTCTGCATCTAAGATGACACCGAGGCTTGTTACTTTTGGTTTGACCTGGTGCGCCAAGTTCCCCAGATTACTAAGAATAATATCTCGCTTTAGTTTTGGTCCAACCAGAAGTACCTCTGTTTTGTCATCATTTAGTTTCAAAACATTTTTGCTCATCCACTGATTAATGGAGGTTAGGCATGCAGTGAGGGAGCAAAGGCCATCTGGGTTAGTTGGCTCCACAGAAATATACAATTGGGTATCATCTGCGTAGCTGTGGAAGTTTACATTATGCTGACTTATGACGTTTCCCAATGGAAGCATATATAGAGAAAATAGCAGGGGACCAAGGCAGCTCCCCTGGGCCACACCAAAAGGCAAGTCATGTTTTTCAGCCACTTCGCAAGGAGGGGAATTAGGATGCTATGATCAATGGTGTCAAATGCCACACTCAAATCCAGAAGAATAAGGATTGAGACTTTGTTTGAGTCAGTAGCCAGTCTGAGATCATTGACTATTTTTACTAGAGCCGTTTCTGTGCTGTGATTTGATCTAAAACATGATTGGAATTTTTCAAGGATACTGTTTTCGTTGAGGAAGGTATTTAACTGATTACAAACAACTTTTTCAAGTACTTTGCTCAAGAACGGTAGATTTGATATAGGCCTGTAGTTGCTCAGATTGGTATGGTCAAGATTTGACTTTTTAAGTAAAGGTTTCACAACAGCGGTTTTAAAAGCAGTTGGAAATATACCTGTTTCTAATGAGGTATTAATTACCTTGAGAATAAAGGGAGCTAAGCTATCATATACTTTTTTGAGGAATCTAGTAGGGATTGGATCTAAAACACATGTTGAGGAGCCGGTTTGAGTTATAATTTTACCAAGCTCAGATTGAGTAATAGTGCTAAAGGATCTTAATTTTGGGGGCTGTTTTGGGTGTTTGGGTTACCAATAGCCTCCCTTATAGAAATGACTTTGTTTTTGAAGAAGTCTGCAAATTCTTCGCATCTTAGAGAGGATGCCTGACTGAGTGTATCAAAAGGTGTTTGATGCAATAGCCTATCAATGGTAGAGAACAACACCCTAGAGTTTCCACTGTTTTCAGCAATTACCTTAGAGAAGTGGTTCCTCCTCTCATTCGAATAGCTCTATTATAATTTGCTATTTTTCTTTTAGAATGGCACGGTGAACCTGTAACTTAGTTTTTTTCTCCATGTTCTCTCAGCTTTTCTACATGATCTTTTTTAGATCATGGATATTTTCGTTCATCCAAGGTGTCAGTTTGCTACAGGGCCTTTTTTTTAGTCTTTAAGGGTGCCACTCTGTCAAGCAGAAGCCTAATTCACGATTGAGAGCCTCTACCATTTGATCAATGGGATGATGTAAAATATCTAAATTTGTGGAGTCTATAAGAGCTATGAACTGCTGTTCTGCTCTAATGTCCAAATTCGCGATTTGCAATTTCAGGATGAATTTTTTGGAGTATGTAGTACTATATTAAAAGATACACAATGATGATCAGACATATTTATATCATTTACTGATAAGTCTGTGACTTCTATCCCTCTAGAAATGACTAGATCGAGGGTGTTGCCAAGGTTGTGGGTGGGTCCTGTAACATGCTGCTTTAGCTCTAAACTGTCCAACACATTAAGGAACTTACTGGCTTTAGCATCAGTTGTCTTATTGACATGAATATTGAAGTCGGCATTTACAATTATCCGATCATAGCTAGTGATGATGAGGCGACATAAGTTCAGAAAACTGGTCAGAAAGCCAGTCCATAGTTTAGGAGGGCGGTATAAGGTTAATAGAAGTACAGCTGGGTCAGCCTTCAGAGTGAGGGCAGTATACTCAAAGGAAGCAAATTCGCCAAAGTTGACTCTAGTGCAACTATATTTGTTTGAGAGAATGGAGGCAATTCCACCACCTCGTTTGCCTTGTCTAATTGAGTGGAAGAAATTATAATTTGGGGGACAAGTTTCAACAAGAACAGCTTCGCTGTCTGAAGTCAGCCAGGTTTCAACAAGAAACAGAAAATCCAATTTTTTTTCACTAATAAAATCATTGATTGCAAAGGTTTTGGTAGTAAGTGCACCTATATTTAATAAACCCATGTTAGCTGAAAATGCCTCTGGCTTTTGAGGAATATGCTGAGGTATGAAAAGAATATTTGTTAGGTTTCTAGTTTTAAATTTGTCTTTTCTTTTTACTATACGTTGGGTAGAAATCAACGTTGGAATAGAACTATAAGCATAAGTCATGCTATTGCATGAAGCAGCTTGATCTATGGTAGTAGTATTGTATGTTACCCTGCAGAAAACATTCTCAGACCCATCCACATGTATAATGCCATTCGAATCAATACCTGGGGGGCGTGAATCTGTAATATTTTCTACAGAATGTCAATGCCTCAGTGTGGACGCTATGTTGTCAGAGAGTAGCCTGGCTCCATGTTGGTTTGATTTGGCTCTACCTTGATTGTTTCCCTTATAGTAGGCCTACTAATCACCTTTACTTTCTTTGGTTGTAGTCCGTGATTCACATTAGTTTTGGCTATCACCGCAATTAGGCTACTAAACGCAAGGATTACCCAAGTTCTAGGGTATTCTGTCGCCACATTTATAATATTGCTATAAAACCTTCGTTAGTAACAGTCAATACGTTTGCCTGCGTCAAATCAAATCGCGCATTTGCATTCAGTGTGCTACCAGCTTAACGTGAGTTCTAAGCGTCTTTGTATGCTTATATCTGATTTCACTCGACTGTGAATGCATGTATATATGTTGTAAGGCATGTAAAATAAATTAATGACACTGGCACTACGCACAAATTAATGTAGCCTAAACTTACACCGCACTTTCCTAATAACTTAAGTTCTCTCGCGTCACTGACAGTAGCTAGAATGCATTAAAAAACACCGGGGAAAAACAGTGTTCAGTCCACCAAGTCATAAGCTATTGGCTCGCGCTTTCCAGTTGTGATATTTATCTTCACGGAGTGTAATCGTAGGTAATGTCATGTATGAAAACTAGTATTGTTAGGCAATACTATAAGTGCAAGTCCAGGGCAGCTGAGGTGTGGCGATGACATCATCGATCGCCAAGCAGGATGTCTTGGTTTAAGCTGTCTAAACGAATTCAAACAGGCTCACGGTTTCAGATTTCTCCACTCTGGGACCAGGTTTCAGAAAAGTGCGGTTTTGGGTAGTGCGTTTACAGGATTCGTTTGGACGCTCGGCCAAGACGAAGCAAAACCTCTGCGTTTAACCTAAAAAGCGTCTCCGTGTGGACGGGCCCTAATTCTAATCTAGGAGCACCCAAGGAACTGTTCCATTCCTGGCAACAATAGAAAGGTGTCGCTCATTCATAGGCTCAATATCAAAGAGTATAGAAGTAACTTACTAAATTACTATTTTGCATTTGACACATATTACATGTTTCAGAAATACTACACATCCCTGGGAACAGGCAGATTACATCTTTATAGTTGGCCATATAATGACATACTGTTGGCCAGTAGCTGCACTGTGTAGCCCATCTTGACATGTCTTTAAGATTTGGGTTACAATATACAGGTAGTGGGCTCTCTGTTGATTTTAATGAGTAGGCCTAAGCCTAACGTTACAGCATTTCTATCACAATTGACCAGACTTTGACCTTTTGTCTTCTTTAAACAAAATTCTGGCTATGATTGTTCCTTGTATTGCATCATGAGCCATCACTGCACCTATTGCATTCTACTGTTATTAGCCTTAAGCCTAGCTCAGTCATTATGTTGTACCATATCACCCTAGAAGTGCAATGAGCTGCATTGAGCATAATAAACTGCATTTAGAATTCCAAATCCATATTTCCAGATATTTTAGTAAAAGTAACTTAAAAGTAATACAATAGTAGTGTAATGCCTTACAATTCAGAGACAGTAATATTATAATGTAATGAATTACTTTGAAATGACCGTAATAAGTAATACATAATATATTACGATTTTGAAGTAACTTGCCCAACACTGATTAAACCACATGTCACTGCTTGACTAAATGAAAAATATAGGCTACTGAACATGCATGGAGATCGTCATAGTTGACAGAAATTACAATACTAATTATATAACAACCTATAGGTCCAAATCTAAATGTTTGGGTTCAGTTTATGAAGTGTTGCTACAGCATGATACTGTGTGTTTGTTATTTATGGGGGGGGAATCAGGGGGGGATTTTGGTATCGGTGGGCTTGTGTGTGTGTGTGTGTGTGTGTGTGGGGTTCGTCGGTCCAGTAGTGGGCCGGTCCAGGAGAAAATTGCCAGGGCTGAATTTTGTTCCCAGTCCGACCCTGATCACAGAGTAACTTATTACATTACAATACATTACATTTGGAGAATGTTTTATAACATGCAACTTCCAATAAGGGAAACAATCAAGGTACAGTGCAAAAGGTCAAGTGCAGCAGTGAGTGCTACTTCCATACAGTCAAGTACAGTAAGTGCTAGAATTAGCAAGTCTAGTAGTAGAGATACTGTCAGGACCCAGAGACAGACAAGACAAGAAGTCAAGCAGAGTGAGATTTATTTACAGGCATCATAGGCATCAGAACATCACAGGCAGAATCCAGGGTTTTCACGAAAACATGGCCTACTGGCAAAAGTTCAGAAGTGTCATACCACTTGCTGAGAACACAGGAGATCCAAAAGGCAAACTTAGGAGATTCAGCTTCAATAGTTCAGAACAAATGTTCAGAACAGATTTCAAGGAACAGCGTGACCTGGAGTTCTGTAGCATCCGATGATGAGGCCAGAGACAGAGTGCTGGGTGAATGGAGATTAAGTAGTCTGTGGTTCAATGAAGTGCAGGTGAAAGTGATCACCAATCAGGAGGGAAGAGAATGAGCAGTGGAGACTGATTGGTTGGGGTGAGTAACTAATAAGCAGGGGAGAGTGAACGGGCAGGTGTGGTTAAGTTGGACTGATTGCTCGTTTGGGAACCTGGCCTGGCTGTGACAGATACTCTCAGAAGAGCTGGGTCTTCAGGAGATTTGTGAAGGTAGAGAGGGACACTCCTGCTCTTGTAGGAACTGGTACTGCATTCTAGCAATGGGGAATAACAGATGAGAAAAGTTTAGATTGCCCTGAGCGGAAAATACAATACTGTCACAATGTGTTGCACAAGAAAATGCTTATATTATGTTATAGTGATTATGCAATTCATCGTAAGAAAATATGGAAAATACTCCTGGTGTTCCTAGGTAACGTTTCCCCTACACAATATGCTAATAAAGCAACAAGCTCATGTTTGCACTACATCATGTATGATGATGTAATACATTTTTACTTCATAATGTAATAACTCCTGCAGTGTATCAATAATATATCACATATTCAATAATAATTTGTCCCATCCGATTAAGACCAGATCCAGTTAAGGAATCGCTTTGGCTCAGATCTGGCCCTGATCTGGCCTCGTGTTTCTCTGATGTCTTGAGGCCTGTGAGGCCCTCTTTCAGCACATACACACACACACACACACACACACACACACACACACACACACACACACACACACACACACACACACTACTATGCCCAAAGGAATTTCATGACCTAAGTTTCACAGAATGCACAACACAAAAAAATGTGTTTTCCCTGATTTGTCCAGAATTCTTTGTCACCTGTTTGTAATAGCAAAAGGTTGTAGAGTTGTTGATAAGCAACCCCATTCTCTACCATTCAATCTCACCCAACCTGTGTTTTTGACAGCCAGGTGTATGAGTTATTTGAGTTATCTGGGTTGTTGGCCAAATAAAGAATTGGAATGTACTCTTAACTGACTCACATTTTTCTTTTCTTTTTTGGCAAGAGCCTGGGGTGACTGTCGGTGGAGTTACATTATCCTCAATGTCACTCAGCAGGTTTCAGGTCAGGGAAGGTCATAATTCCAATTATGTCATTACAATTTGCAAATCATTGTGAGATGTATTTTTTAATATCTTTATTACAATTATGTTTCCCATTGTAATAAGGCAGCTGTCATGTGTTTACCAATTCCAATTATGCATTACAATTCCTGTGGATGAGAGAAGCCCTGTGGATGATAATGCGCTAACATATACCGATAAACAATTCGCCATGGATTTCTGACCAGGGACCCTCCTTAGGTCGTTAATTGCCACACCCCTTGGCGCATTGCTTAATAAAAGAGACGGGCATGGCGAAAAACTCGAGTGTACGATAGGAATAAGCTTTGCGTCGTGATGATCATACGCTTTGCGCCGAGCTTGAGACTATCATGATAGGGCCCGTAATGTGTCGCTGTGCGTCATAACTGCATTACCACCTCCAACGTGCATTAACTGAACTAAACTGATACCCAAACACCATGTTGTCCATTATCCCACAGCCTACTTCTTGTTATGAGGAATTATATTGTCATTTGTCATCACTTGAAACAATTCATTTGAATAATGCAATTGTTATTGTTGTCAATTGCTTTGGATTAAAGTATCTTAAGTAAACATTAGCATAAACATAAATGGCCCCATTGACCAAAACTAGGACAATCTCTTGGTCTACTGACAGCAAATAGCATTCTATTGTATAGCCTCAACCAGAATATCTTCATAGGAATTTGTTCATTACTGTAGGCCTTTGTATTTCCGTAAAGGTTCATAACAGGAGTGAGCTGAGAGACAAAGGAATATGGTGAAAACACAATACTGTAAAAAGACAAAAGACAAAAGTTGTCTTTATAACTTTATTCAGTTTGAGACACCTTGTAAAAACACATCTTACAATCACATACCCAAACTTATGTCAATAATTAAAAAGTTGTCAATAATCAACAAATAAAAATTAAAACATAATAAAGGGTAAAACATGGTGAGTTGTGCTTACATCAGTCAAGCTGTTAAGACATAGCCGACATCAATTAAAGCTCAGCAACTCCCTTCCCCAATTCAATCAATCATTACAAAGTGCCCCTGAAAAAACAGCAAACTCCTGTGAACAAATGAATGAGTCCAGGTTTGTCTCTACCGTAAGACTGAGAGACTGACCAGCTGTATATAGGTTGTTGGACAGGGACTTATTGTTTTAGCTGGTGCTTAGCCACAACTAATGGTCTCTAAAACAAATCCTATGATCAACACTCCTGTGATGGATTATCAAATTCTTTTCAGTTCAATTCAATGGAAAGGTGAGGTAAGGTAAATACATTTATAGAAGACATTCTCCAGCACATCAGAATGAGCTTTTTTTGCATGGCCATTCAACAAATGGCACTTCAAAAGCAGAGGAAATCTAGGATTTCTATCATGCTTTTATTAATATTGTTAACAATCTATAACATTTGATATGACGTGACACAGTAATATGAAATATCATCGGTCGACTGGAGGCCAGACCATGGCTAATTAGTCTGGAATATAAAAACCACAGCCAATAGAATAAGACTATTCAGTGCACATACAAGAAATGCATTCAGGTTGAGAAGCTGATTGATAGACGTTTAAATGTAACATTTTAAAGTCCTGTTGAATTTAGGTAAGTTATATACATAGTTGGCACTACAGATGTCTGTTGGAATTAGGACTTTGACATTTCAGTGGACACAAAGGTTTAATAGCATTTGGTATTATTACATTGATACAAATGTTGCATTTGAAATGCTTTCAATTGAAACCATTTTAAGTCACCACTCAATGGTACATAAATCTAAATAAAGTAACCAAAAACAGGACTGTTTATTTTAGAGACAAACCCTAAATGAAAGGACATCAAGATGGCTGAATGAAAACAAGTTATGAGGAGACGCTTAAGATATAGCCTTGGAGTGGCTAAAACATTAATGTCGTATTTAAGTTTATCTGAGCAGATATTTTGGTTATCAGAACGTTTGGACTAAATGGATGACTAACAAATCACTGTAGTGCTCTATACTATACTCTATCTATATCTATGATAATTATCAGTAAACTGACTTAATGTGATCTGCAGTCAACGTTTGAATTCCAATATAAGGCTTATTTGACAGGAGACAAAACAATCAGGGCATTAGAAAAAAACAAACGGGAAAAAACATGTATATTGATATCTGAGACAGAACCTAAAGGTTCAAAGCCCTTCCAGTGGGTCAACCCAACAGAAGCAGTAGGAAAGAAATATTAACAGCCACAAAACTAATGAGTGCTAATTCATTAACTATTCAGTATTAGGAGGCTCTATACATCTGCAGACAGATATCATGCTCTGATTGTGACGGAGAAACAGTTGTATGCGCTTCTTTCTCAATCAATCTGTGTGTGTGTGTGTGTGTGTGTGTGTGTGTGTGTGTGTGTGTGTGTGTGTGTGTGTGTTTGTCTGTGTGTGTGTGTGTGTGTGTGTGTGTGTCCGTGTGAGTCTGTTTGTGTGTGCGCATATGAGTGTGTTTTATGTGTGTCTGTGAGTCAGTGTGTGTGTATGTGTGTCTGTGAGTCAGTGTGTGTGTGTGTGTCTGTGTGTGTGTGTGTGTGTGTGTGTGTGTGTGTGTGTGTGTGTGTGTGTGTGTGTGTGTGTGTGTGTGTGTGTGTGTGTGTGTGTGTGTGTGTGTGTGTGTGTGTGTGTGTGTGTGTGTGTGTGTGAGTGTGTACTTCACAAAGTTATGTGTGTGAATATGAGCGCCGTATTATTTGAGCAGATAAAGGGATCTGTGTATTAGCAAGTGTGTGCGTGTGTGTGTGGAGGTGGATCTGGCTCAAGGCAAGTGCACATATGAGTTGCTGTGTATATGTGTGATGTCTCTGTGTGTGTGTGTGTGTGTGTGTGTGTGTGTGTGTGTGTGTGTGTGTGTGTGGCGTCTCACACCAGGGCCTTGGCAGTGATGACCGTGAGGAGGGTGGCAAGGGCCAGAGGCAGGATGCTAATATGGGGCAGACCAGGTGCGGCGTTGCACAGGTCCGACCCGCAACAGGTGCTCTTCATTTTGTAGACGGTGGTGTTGCTGTCGGACGGGAAGTTGACTTCGGATGTCGTGTTGCACTTGGCATTCTCCAAGCAGCCCTTCTTCTTAATCTTCATAACTTTAGCTAATGGGAGAACAAGGCAGGGAGATGTCTATTACTGAGAACTCATCCATTCAACTTCCATCACACACATATAAACACACACACACACACACAAGCACACACGCACGCACACACAGACACACACACACACACACACACACACACACACACGAAACACGCACACACACACACAAACACACACTCGCATACTACCTGGTCAAAACTAAGTTACATCTAAAAATGAACTTTTTGAAATCACTTTTGTCTTGTGACAACGCTTTACAGTTTGTGGAGAGATTCATGTGACATTGTAGGTGAACTCATGGTATGGACTCTAGAGAGCATTAGTTAGGGTTGGGTGGGTGGTGGGGATGGATCACTTACCTGCCTCTCCCTCACCACTGAAGCACGACTCCCCAGCACTACATGTAATCTTGGTGGTGATGCACAGGTCCCAGAAACCAATATTACATTTGTAGCACTGTAGGCCATGGGCTGTGAGGAGAAACAGAGAACATATATGGACAAAGGTTGGAAGAGAGAGTAACGGAAAGAGAGAGACACTTTCCTATTGTATGTTTATATTATCTTTATTATCAGCTAAACAGTAAACAATGAATTTTGAACAATGAAAAATGAACTGGTTAGCACTTCAGACCTGTAACCGGAGGGTTGCCGGTTTGAACCCCGACCAGTAGGCACGGCTGAAGTGCCCTTGAGCAAGGCACCTAACCCCTCACTGCTCCCCGAGCGCCGCTGTTGATGCAGGCAGCTCACTGCGCCAGGATTAGTGTGTGCTTCACCTCACTGTGTGTACACTGTGTGCTGTGTGTGTTTCACTAATTCACGGATTGGGATAAATGCAGAGACCAAATTTCCCTCACGGGATCAAAAGAGTATATATACTTATACTTAACAATATAAAGTGTTGGGCAATGGCAAGACTTTTGTAGCATGTATCACACACACATGCACACACGAGCGCACACACACACACACACACACTGAACAGACTTCTCAAGAATCATGCCATAGTACAACATGCTCTGTAGTGCAACTGCCATTTCAGGTCAAACCAAACTTGTTTAGTATCCCTGAGGGTCAAAAATGTTAAACTGAGGAGATTCAAATACACTAACATTCCTTATGGTGACAAGGGTTAAGACAGAATCTATCACACCTGGTCAGGTGTTTCATGCCCAAATCATATCACAGTCTACACAATCTCAACTCACACAAGAATAGTCGCACAAACACACTAGACTGCACACACTAGATAGTATTTTCCATCTCCGTGCCCACACACCCAACTGCTGTGTCACTGGGGAGTGGGAGTTTTGAGCAGTTCTATCCCTTTCCACCTCCTGGTTTTGTTTGAACACAAATAAATGGAAAGGGGAGTGGGAACACACACAGACACACACACACACACACACACACACACACACACACACACAGTCACTCAAAAAGCAGTTTCAGACACACCCATTAGATGTGTATTTGTGTGTGGTGTTTCTGTGAGTTTTGGCACCACACCCAAAACACAAAACCAACACACACCCCGAAAGCTTAAGTACTCAAGTAGCCGGCACCAGGAAAAGACAGCCTCTTATTGACGTACCAAAGGCTTTAAACGCTATAACTGTTTTGCAGCCATCAGCATCTACTAAGTGAGTTTTTAAGAGTGCTGCTAGTCAGAGCAGGGTTAACCAACATCAACATTAATCAAGCACTTAGATTGCGAAGTAGATGTGCAGACACCAGTTGTGGTCTGGTCTAGCACAGTGGTTCTCAACCTTTTTTGAGCAAACGCCCCCCTGACCTTACTTTGATCCTCTGGCCTATTTATTTCAGGTAGCCTATTATTTTTTCCCCAAAAATATGTGAAGACCATGAAAGTTTAAAATAAAAAAAAAAAAAAAAACACGTTCCCAGTGCCCCCCTAGGTTGTACGAACGCCCCCCGTTGAGAAACCCTAGTCTAGCATATTTACACTTATGATCCTTCGGATGTCCAGGGTTCCCACTCTAAGTCAAACGTAAAATTCCATGACTTTTCCCTGACTTTACCTGACAAAAAATCTGAAATTCCATGACCTACTTTATAATGAATGGTACAATTACCGACCAAAGATTTCAGAGCAGCCGCAGAACGTTCAAGAATCTTTTACTTTAAGAGTGGGAGATGAATAAATGTGCATTGAATAAACAAAGTTGGGCTAACCACAACTACTCAAACAAGCAGTAAAGCTAATAACAAGATACCAGTTCTGCGGGGAAATATCTGTGTTAATGTATTTTGGCAAGTTCAAAAAAACAACAATTCCCTGATATTCCATGACTTTGCTAGCCTAGAAATCTAGACGCACCCTAGCAGCGGCAAATTAATTTGCTCAGCCTGTACGTCTAGTATCAAACCATAGGGATTTCTATTGGCTGACGCCGTGGACGTCATCCAATCACAGCGCTCTATTTTGTTAGAGAGTCTTAAGGCGGGCTTAACAGAAAGACGACAGTCCTGCGATGGTAGCAACAAGGAAGGTGGCTATGGCGAACAAAGAGCGGTTGTTTGAATCGGCGTTGGCGTCAACTTTGGAGGAGTTGGACTTGTGCTTTTCTTTGAAAGTTGAGCAACACAATGCACTTAAGTCATTCCTTTCGAAGAATGATGTATTTGGCGTTTTGCCAACCGGATACGGTAAAAGCAGAGAGGGTTCAAGCGGAGCGAGAGGCGCAAACGTTCGACAATTTCCGAACGTTTGCGACTAATTCGACTAATTAAATTATTCATATCATGTCCTAAAGAATGATTCATTGGTATCATACATGATTATAGACAATAATACTGTGAACACAATAAGGTTTATCTGTTCTTATTGCTTATTAAGAGAGAAAGTTTATTTAGTGACGTGAGGTGACACTCCCACTTATGCAGACCGGAACTGTCCCGTTTTGCTCCCATAGTAACGAATTACGTTGCTCTATCTTGCTAGTAATCAAGGATCTTTGGTAAAAGTTTACTTCCCCGTTCACTGTTTTCATTGCTCTGGCCACGCCATCCTGCTCTTTGTTCTGATTGGTCGTAGCGCTGGCCTATTGCATGCCTAGGCAGTTTGAAAGACAATTCTCTGCCCGCCCCTTGGATTAAATGAGGTGAATGGTTCGATTCCAGACTATACATTTCAATGATATAGGATGGCCTGCCAGGCTATGACTTTGCCCCAAGAATGATTAAATTCCCTGACTTTCCATGTCTGGAATAGACTTTCTAAAATTCCATGATATTCCAGAAATTCCATGACCCGTGGGAACCCTGGATCTCTAGACCACAAAAATGTCTTGCAAAATATGTTTGTCAGCCTGACTGTCTGTCATCCCCAGACATGCTCAGTGGGTTACTGAGTAGATGACTACCCAAATAGGAATATCTCCACCCATGGCATGGACACCCGAGTTCAGTGGGAGGATCCGACACATTTGCACCTGATGATGCTCTGTAGAACCTAAGTGAGAGCTGACACATCCCTTATCACCTTTCCCCCATTTCAAAGCAGAGGCTTTGTTGGTGTTTGTCATATTTCCCACCCATACCTTTGTCCTTCACCTAATCCAGCTAAACCTGTTTGTGTTACCCAATACTCTCTAGAAAATCCCCATACAAACTGACGTGTCGAATAGAATCCATACTGTCTCTGCCACATTTAAAAAACAATTTGGCTGCTAAATAATCTTGTCACTGTAAAATAAAGTTTACACTGGTGACATATCATGTCTCCAAACGTAAAATGAGAAATGTCACGAAAAAGGGCATAACTGAAAAACTGAATGCAGTCCCATTGTGTCTGACTGTCTTTAGTCAGACACAGTCCTCGGTTTTAAGGCAAAACATGCGTAGTCTCATGTGAACCCCTTGTGGGCTCTGTAGATTGGCGTGCTGAACCAACTGTTTTATGTGGCTCAGTTGAGGAAATCCATTCTGGAATACATACCATCAAGTAAACACATAATTATCTGAACAACTTCTAATGTCTTCCATTTTGTCTACAGAAGGAGCACAACATTCAATCTGTATATCTCATGGCAGAGGAATGTGAGGACAGTTAGCTGTAATTACAGAGCACTGGTGGTGATTCACCGCAACAAATTCACAGTCTGCCACAGAAATAGAAATATCCTGATGCAGTCAACAACAGTCGCATGATTGGCTAAGGTTATGATTTGTCGCCTGCGTGACAGCCAACCTCAGTCTCCCTGCCAACCTGTCACAACTATGGGGACTCACTCGTGGAACTATTTCTTTTATTTTTTTCCACTGTGTTCAGTCAGTGTCAGTGAGGACAAAATCACAGTAACAAAATTCGCTCCACGGAATACAGTTAAGTAGACTAAGGCAAATCTCCTCTACTGAATATAGTTAGGTAGACTAAGAGACATAGGAGATTTGGACTTCAGCAAAGGTTTGTCTTGCTGTGACCTCTGCTATAGCTTATTAAAGGTGGTACACTCTTGGGGCATGTTCATGAACATGTTCATGTATATCAAAAAGGCCCCAACTGTAGCCAGTTTTAAATCTAGACTTAAGACCAAACTGTTCTCAGATGCTTTCTGCTATCTGTGCCGAGTTACAAATTCAGAATCTGCCTTGATAATTATTCTACCTACATGTAGTCTTTTATTACTTTTATTAATTTTCTTTACTACTTTTGCCTATAAATAAACTTGACTTGACTTGACTTTCAAAACTTAAAAAACATAATAGCATAATAGCTCCTTTCTTGACTGGAGTAAGGTTTATGTACATTTGTTATCTAATGATAACATAAGTGAATTCAACTGGAGTGTGCCACTGAAAATCAGTTCAGCAGAATAAACATGTTTACCTTTGAATGTGCTGAAATGATAATAAATGTACTGTATATGTTTTGCATGACTTGGAAAACTTGGCAGTGTGTACCGGGCACAGCTCCATTAACAACCTGAAGAACTTAATGATAAGAAACTAAGGAATTACATGCTGAATTTGACAACTTCTCCCATTAGGTAAAATTACCAAAAAGATATCTCTATCTTGAAGTTATTTCCGTTACAAATCAGTTGTCTCCCATTGCAAACGCTACAGAAGCCAAAGGAAACACAAGAACACTGTTCATCACTAAGCCAGGGGTGTCGCCAAAAAAAAAAAAAAAAAACATTTGCCATTTGCCGCCCTCTGCTGTTTGTTTTTGGTACCTACACTCTTATTGAACAACACAAACATCAGGCAACAAGTGATGAGAGCTGCTGTTTGATTTCCTCACCTCAGCACCACACTGTAACACTGAGCCTTGTGATTGTGACTTCTAAGGTAAGTTAGTCAGGTATGGAGAAGGAGGATAAATGGAAATTACACACTGGCCAGATGCTGCCCACATTGGCACTGAGAACCCCTATAGGCTATATGGGCATGACCAGTAACTTCAGGGTGAGCACCACATTATCCCAAAACCAGAGAGTTAGCTATAGAAGGAACAGGAAATAACCTATACCAAATTACTCAGTCAATAGCTGTGTGAAAAGCACAATCTCAGATAAATCAATGAGTTGCCTTACAGTGATTTAGTATAAGTATACTCTTTTGATCCTGTGAGGGAAATTTGGTCTCTGCATTTATCCCAATCCGTGAATCAGTGAAACACACTCAACACACAGTGAGGTGAACTCACACTCAGCACACTAATCCCAACGCAGTGAGCTGCCTGCTACAGCGGCAGCTCGGGGAGCAGTGAGGGGTTAGGTGCCTTGCTCAAGGGCACTTCAGCCATTCCTACTGGTCAGGGTTCGAACCAGCAACCCTCCGGTTACAAGTGCGATCATAACTGCTATCTTTGTTATGTAAAGCCTGTGCCACAAAGTCATACATGTGTGGTTAGGCTTCAGTCTCAACCACTTAAAAAAAAAGACACTCAAAAGTCTGTCCAGCAACACTTTAACAGAAACCTCAAGCCCAAGCCCCAAAACCAAACAGCGCCCATAAATCTGTTTGAGATTGGAAAGGCAAATTTACTTAATGCCTGCAGCACTCTTTTTTTCACTGAAACACACCAATCATAAGACTGCATAACTTGACATTAGGTCAAACATATAACATATATAAGAAAATAAATGATGATGATTATGATAATCGCCTTATAATAAACAAGGGCTGTGTAAAACACTTTCTTAAGCCACTGCCAAGTAAAAAGAGTAACGTTGGTCTATAGCATGGAAAACTACAGTAGGCTACTGCAATTGATGTGCAATTTACAATATACGCTGAGCATTGCCTAGATTTGAGGTCGTTTTCTCACGAATGCTTTGAGGTTGGAGAACATCTAATTAAGAGAGAGAGCGCAGGCTAAAGGCAATATGCAAAATGTTTCAGCTTGTCCCAACACGATTTGGGTGGGACCATGGTGTAAAATTTGATCGCTTAGAGGGCAAACATATATGCATAGGCTACACCATCGATTTGAACAACATTGGCTATGTCATTCTCAATAACGTATCTAAGTGAGCCTATTATGAATACAGGTTTTGGTAGGCTATATGAAATAAGCGGCTGGCATTTACCGTTGACTGCATGGAACCTGCTTGTCAGGATTGTCATACTGGGCGTAGTTTTAGCGTTTTGACTGCGAAGACCCGCATCATTTTTAATATCAATAGGCTATTTACAATTACTCTAAGGAATAGTCTACACAAAAATGTTCTTGTAGCATTATTCATTTAATGGACAAAAATTGCACTAAAAAACATATTAGGCTACGCACAAATGTAACTGTCAATAACTGCTTATTATAGGCTAACCTAATTATTTCATCTTTATGAAAGGCAACAGTAGTCTACGTTATTATATGTAGACTATACGATCATAGAAAATCCAACAAATATTTGGTAGAATCAATAACACACAAACAAACAAAAATGTTAAAAAATCAGTTGCTTACCAATGGCAAAACAGGCAGTAACCGCAAATATGCTTAACAATAGTCTGTTCATCTTCTTTAGCTGATTGGGGTTTCTCACTAGAGGTAAGTGTCCTTTGTCGTTGGCTACTGTAATCGAACTACCCAGACTCACAGCTTCCCACTTGTTTATAGGCACCCTCCCCAGACTTCACAAACGTCACTTAGCGGTATAGGCTACCGTTACAACAGACAAACAAGCAGGAAGTCATTCTAATCTTCATTCTTTTCCAAAAACATAGGTCTACTCAATATAATCCACTTTGATGAATCATAGGCACCCAGTGGAGGTTTCTTGTAAGAATACGCTATTTATAGAAGACAGTGATGCACTGGTCACGTTACAGAATAATCGGGCAGATTAACTGAAACTTGAAGAGTTTGATCAACATGGAAAAAGCAGTTTGACATTAGATCTATCAATTTAGTCATTTTCGATAGCCTGACGTAGACACTCAATTCTACAGCGAATAACCCGAATGCAACTCTACAGCGAATAACCTGAAAATTGATGGTTGCTGTGTCTGAAATTACCTGTTCAACTAAAGAGTGGCCTATTTTAAAGCCTTCACATCATACACATAATAGCCTATGTTGTGTTTTGTTGTTAACTGCATCTATCTATAGCCTAATTATTAATTTAATGGAAGAAACTATTTTTCCAATCACTTCACATAACTCATAGCCAAAACCTACTCAGTCTTTTAACTATACTATAAATTAACTCTTATACTGTCTCATGGTCAATTCACCTTACATCCATGTCTTTTCCCTTTCCTGTCTAAAATGGTATGTCTTTTTATTGCCTTTTCTGTTTTGGTTTATTTGTACATTTCACTTCAGCTATTGTGTATGCCCACTACACTCTTCAAATTAATGTGAAGTCCCTATCTGGACACAGAGATGTGTTAAAAACGCTTGTTGTGTTGTTTTCAACACATTCGTTTTAAGAGTGTATTCTTTTGTTGTTGTTTCTTTGTGGTTGTAATCTCGGCATATCTGAAAATGAGGACTACCCTCAATGGTCGAGAATAAATGATGGTTGAATGAATGAACTCACCTGAAGAGTATTTTCACAGAAGACATGAGGACAGTGTATGCATTATGCCCAAAAAGGGCACTTGGACTTGGTGAAGGTGAAGTGAAGTTGAAGGTGAAGTTATTTTGTTGGTCCAACTAACAGAGCTTTAAAAACTACAAAAATGGCCTTGGTGCAGAATTCTTCCACATCAAGTGGATAATAACCTGAGTATGGCTTGGTTGGGTAGTTTGAGAGTCTGTTAAACAGTGTGATATATTTGAGCAGCTGACTTCTCCCAGAGCTGAATCTCCTATTTTGACAGATTGCATTCACAAGAATGAGATAATCATTGACTAGACAAACATTAATAGCCTGCAATACAAATGAGTTTGGGCTCAGAAAACAAAGGGCTGTCCCCAGTCCATTATGGCCACAATGGGCAAACTCTGTCTTGCAGTTCATCCAAAAGCATGCCATTAGGAGATAGACATGGTTTGTTTGTGTCTATTTTATTCTATAATTGCCTAAACAAAACATCATCCATTAAAGACAGCATGCTTAATAAATAGAGGAACTATTTCTAATAAACCCAAGCAGAGGTGAGACAATCAAAGTGTTTACTTTCCAGACTTCATCTATATGATAGAAGCATATAGATGAATATAGACGCCCCAAAAAAAAAAACCCCATTGACTGTTAGAGCACATTGGGTGTAGGCTTGTGATTACCCAACTGAACAAGTGCAAGTTACAACAATGTTTTATGCAGGGGAGTGTGTCTCTCTAGTCGTGTCACTGCATCCAGGGTACAGAGAAAGGCAGTGAGAGAGAAAGAGGGGGGAGGCAAAAGGCTGAGAGAGACAGACAGAGTGAGAGAAGGGAGGAAGGGAGGGAGAGCAAAAGGCAGAGACAGACAGAGAGGGTGGGAGAGAGAGAGAGAGAGAGAGGAGGGGTGAGAGGGAGGGATGGGAAGAGAGAGAGAAACAGTTATGAAATGCCTTAGTCACACACAGCCCAAAATCCCAAAATAAGGAGGAGGCTGTTTCTGCCCTACAAAATGGCCTCTTTGTTTGGTCCCTTAATATCCACACTGCCCAACACATTTCCCAACCACTGTTGTCTGTTGAGAGGCGTTAAGGGGTAAACAGTGTCTCTCTAATGCCTCTCAGTCAGGGGGGGAGACAGAGGGGGCAGAGAGAGAGAGAGAGAGAGAGAGAGGGGTAGGAGAAAGAAAGAAAAACATGTAAGGGACCTTGCATGAAGGACTTAGGTATCAGTCAAAACAAACACACGAGAAAAGTCCATTGCCTAAGTCGGTGTTTGGGAGGTAAACAGTGTTTAAAGTCAACTCTGTCTGTCGCTTGGTTACCAGAAACCCTCATTTAGTGTGGCTGACGGTGGTCAGCTTGACTATGGGAAAACAGCACAGAACAGGGAAATAATATCGGAACAAACTGCGAAAATGGAAAAGAAAGCTGAAAAAACAGAGTAAGGAGGGGGAGAAGAGGCAGGCCTTAGGCGTTGGCTGGGTAGACATTTCACATGACAGTGAGAGAGCCTCGATACGTTTTTATGCCAGCTCCAACATGCCCGAAACTGTCATATGACTGTTTTTTTTTTTTTTTTTTAAGAGCAAGTATGTAGATCCTGCAGCTCTGTCAAAACACCCACAGAACAAACACACTCTAATCGATCCATTACAATGTAATCTATTTAGATTAGATTTGATTAAACTTGTAGTGGTACACAGTCAATGAAATGCATTAGGCATGGCATTGTTCTGCTAAGAATCACACTATGTCATGCAGACATGAAAGACCTGGACTTGGGAATAATAGTCTTTAGCTTGAGTGGACCATTCAACTAAAGTCTGAATCATAGAGGCGCGTATCTTTCCCACTATCTTTCTTCTCTCTCTCTCTGTCTTTGGAAAAATTGATGCAGAGGGAGAGGCAGGAGAGAGAAAGAGGCAGCAGTCATGCATAATTGTTTGCATGAGGAACACAAGGATTGTGGTCACACCGAGTTAAAAGTAAGTGAGTCACCAGCAAACCTCAGGAATTTATTTCTAAACATTACTTTCTGCAACAGTCTTAAGTAATAAGCACAAAGACTAAATTAATTTGTGAAAGACCTCACCGCAGAGATGTCCAAGTGGATGTTTAATGGATCCATCTTTTGACTCATTACCTTGGCTCTGTGGACATTCTCCAATTTTTCTAACCAAAACTCTTTCCTTTAGCAGTCTTGTAAAACATTTTACCTACAGAGGACAGTGTTGAAAAAGTTTTTATGTCTGGAAGTGGAAGCATTCAGCAGGAATACTGATACTTCTGATTGTTCAAACAGAGTCTACTGAGTTATCTTCAATGAATATCTTCATGATGAATGAAGATTTACTGCAACATTCTGGGTCCTATTATCGTGGTCTAAAATGCATGGTCACTAGTCAAAACCTGAAAAAAAATCTGAATTTAGTAGGATGTCCAGTCCATTGGGATTATTTTCGTTGTCAAACGTAGAGCAGATGGTGCAACATCTGTCATTCCCTTTAACAGTGAGCAGCGCAACTTTAAATAGCACATCAGTATTTTGATAGTCAGCAGCGCATTTGAAGGAATCTGCTTGCATGCAAGACCGGAACAGTTATTCCACTAAACCATGCTTTACTAAAGCCTAGTATAGCACGCATTTGCACTAGTCTATTATTTGAACTCATTAAAGTGAAACTAACTTCACTGTGGTGTCAGTCAAGACAAAACAGTATACACAGTTAATTACTTTCACTATTGACTGACAGTGGGGTTACCATCGAAAACATAGCCTGGAAAAAGCAACACTTACCCCAATAATGTTCGAATGACTGAATAAAAAATGTTTATCCTGCAGAGGAGTTGCTTACATCTCGTGACAGTGCGTCTTCAGCTGTGCTTCATATTTGCCTCTCGCCTCTTTATAATCACTTTTATGCATCATTACCAATTTGCAAATGATGGTGAATAACTATGTATCGTTGAGATGTATTTTGTAATTGTGTAATATTAGTATTACACAATTACAAAATACATCTCAACGATACATTAGTATTTTGTAATAGCTTTTGTCATATCTAATGGGGGGGGGGGGACTACTGGCAGCCATGGCCTACTGGCTAGGGCTTCGGACTTGAACCCCAACCAGTAGGAACAGCTGAAGTGCCCTTGAGCAACGCACCTTATGTGTGCGTGCGCAAGCGCGATAGGGTCTGTCATGTCCTGTTGAATCTGCTTTCATGTTTTCTATTTATTTGCTTTATATATATTGCCTCTTTGATCTGTGCTTTTATCTAGCTTAACTTTCTTCACTTATACTAATTTTTAAGGTACTATTCCATCAACCTGCCCAGGGACTACAGGTGGAAAATAGCAATCTGCTAAAACCTGGCACAATGCATATTCTCTTGTTGTACAAGGTTAATGACTTATTATGTGCTGTCCCTGTCTTGAAATAAATACATTAAAGCTGCAGTTGGCAGCATTGTTTTGGTCATATTTACTGAAACCGACACTATGCTCCGACAGAACAACATAAATCAGCCGGTTTTAGAAAAAAGCCCGCACTTCTACCTCCACCTAGAGCCTGTTATTTATTTTGCAAAAATCCACAGCTCCCTGTTCTTCTGGTCCAATCAGAGAAGGGCTGTGTGAGATCTGACTGTCAATCACAGTCTGGTGCAGTCTGGTGTGCACTGACGAGCACAAACTTGATGAGAAGGTGCTCGGACCAATTAATGTGTGTTTAATGTGAACTGGATGATGAGACAGAGTGGGGTCTCACACAGAAAACATCATACAGGCATAGTTATCAGCTGGCTAAAATCATATCTACAAGAAAGGAGCTTCTTTGTTGCCATCGGAAACTGTACCTCAACACCAACGTCCTTGACCTGTGGTGTTCCCCAGGGGTCGATCTTGGGGCCACTATTATTCAACCTCTATATGCTCCCACTTGGACAAATCATTCAAAATAATTTGATTTCATATCATAGCTATGCAGATGACACACAAATTTACTTAGCTCTATCACCAAACAACTATGGTCCTCTTGAATCTATGTGTCAGTGTATAGAACAAATCAACACCTGGATGTCTCAAAATTTTCTTCAGCTGAACAAAGAAAAAACTGAAGTAATTATATTTGGTAAAAAATGAGGAAAGACTTAGGGTTGCCACTCTCCTTGACACAAAAGGGTTGAAGGCAAAGGATACTGTTAAAAATCTTGGTGTATTAATTGACAGTGATCTAAATTTCAACAGCCACATGAAAGCGATAACTAAATCAGCTTTTACCACCTCAAAAAATATTGTCAAACTCAGAGGGCTGATGTCAAAACATGACTTAGAAAAACTCATTCATGCATTTATCTCCAGCAGGGTTGATTACTGCAATGGACTGTTCACAGGCCTTCCTAAAAAGACTATTAAACAGCTTCAGGTGATACAAAATGCAGCAGCTAGGACTCTAACAAAACTAAAAAGAACTGACCACATTACTCCAATTCTTAAGTCCTTGCACTGGCTTCCAGTAAGTCACAGAATTGACTTTAAAGCACTATTGCTTGTTTATAAATCAGTAAATGGAGCAGGACCTAAATACTTGTCAGACATGCTTCAGCAGTACACACCTTCTCCCCTCTCAGGTCCCAGGTGAAAACCTGCTAGTAAAACCTACAGTTAGAACTAAACATGGTGAAGCAGCTTTTAGCTGCTATGCTGCTCAGCTGTGGAACCAACTTTCGGATGACATTAAAAAGGCCCCAACTGTAGCCAGTTTTAAATCTAGACTTAAGACCAAACTGTTCTCAGGCGCTTTCTGCTAACTGTGCCGAAGTTACAAATTCTGAATCTGCCTCGATAATTATTCTACTTTGTCTTTTATTACTTTTTTTTACTACTTTTGCCTTTGTTTTTTTTACTAATTATTCTTTATTTTTAAATGATTTTACCTTGTGTTTTATGTTTTCTTTTTTATTATGATCTTTACCTTTTAACTACTCTTTGACTATATTGCCCTTCTATGCTTTTATTTGTTATTATCGTTTGGTTTTGTTTATGTAAAGCACATTGAATGACCTCCGTGTATGAAATGTGCTATATAAATAAACTTGACTTGACTTGACTTGACTTGACTACATGTGGGAAAGCCTTACATAACAATGTCATGTAAAACATTATGCCCGTGGCCATACCATCATAAAATTTCTTTACAATTTAATTCTATTGACATAGATGATTTTATAGTGCTCATGTCTTCTAAATAGTTATCGGAACTCCCCCTATTACCGTCGGTCCCGTATTTCCACCGTCTTGCGTGTATGTGTCACTTAATATCCATTTCTATACAAACCAAGACAGCGGACTCCTAAAGAAACGCAACCACCCACACCATAGGTGTATCTAAATTAGCTATGTACCAAAAATGACATTTTACCGTGACTCGAAGAGCTGTAAACAGTGTTGTAAGGCTGCGTGTACACAACCGCTTGGAGCTCCAGTGGAATTTCAATTTCATGACGAGAATTCTCGGTCTAACCGTTCATGTGCCGTTGAAACGGTGTAAATAGGCGACCCATCAGGCCAGCACTATAACTCCGAGCGTGGTAAACAAAATCGGATATTTCAGGCAGTAAATGCTCCCATTAAGAACGAAACCAGATTTTGTTCAAATCTACACATCTATGGCTACAAAACATTGTTGTTTTAGAATTTCTGAACAAAAGTGGTGATAATCGGGGGTGTTACTATAGACAGTTCACCTGCTATGACAGACATGTTCATTGTCAATCTTAGGACAGAGGTAAGTCTGATCTCCTTTGGATCACACTGGTTTCTAAAAATAAATCATAATTGATCATAAGTGTTGTATGACAAGAAAATACAATACGGGTGGTATTAGCCTACAGGTGGTATTAGCCTAAGAGCAATCTATATGTACACGTCTTCACATTTGCCAACCCAACCCAAAACCTTCCATATTCTGCCTAAGGTTATTTTGAGTCATACAGTATGCATACCTTTTTAAGCCTCTCTCTCTCTCTCTCTGTCACAATCCATCTGTCTGTGTGCCGATCTTTCTATCACGAATGCTATCTGACCTTAATTCCATTATCCCACCTCAGTGTCTCATTATCTCGCATATCGTGTTCTGCTCACGCTGAGAGGAACTCACATGCTGCTGATTCAGAATGAGGGCTATGGAGAATAGTTTGGATGATGTCAGAGGAATACATCGAGACAGGGGAGTCGGTCACATGAAAAGTCTGGTGATTCCTCCTTCTGACACAACTGTCACATAGTACAGCGGGTAACCATGAAAATTGTGCACTTTTTGAAAGAAACATGAAACTTCTACCATAGTTAGGTTATACCATGAGGTTTATTTTCAGATTGGGAGGGAAGTCAAATTTGACCTCTGAGGCCCGGGAGAGGTCAAATCCAAGATGGCCGCCAATAATTTTCAAAAGTGCCTCACATTGGAACCAAACACAGTAGAAAAACAAGGTGTCATTTCCCACTAACTTTTGGGTGCCCATTCTGTATCTGATAACTTTGAAACCACCAGAGTTCAAGAAAATGCATTTATGTAAAGGTCAAGGTAAAAAAAACATCAAAATATTCATTTTTTATGTATCCCAATTCATGAGAAGGACATTGGACCAGCTCTCATGATAGCCTGTCAAACTGACAGTGATGCCATGCACTTAATGCGAGCAGCACAAGTAGTGCGCAAAGAGATCCTTAATTCATCTTTCTCTTTTGACGGGTCATTCAAAGAAAACTGCCAGCAGAGGGCTGTGCCACCATCTCTCTTGGCTTTCATCAACATGGTAGTTGATGGTACAAACATTGAACATCAGTCCACCACAAAACCTGCCCTAACAATCTCCCAATTGATAGTCTTAACAGTAAGAAGTAATTAATTAGTAGTAATTAAAGACAGCCTTATATTAACATGCTAGCTACAAATGTGTTTAACCTGTTGAGGAGTACGGTCACAAATATGTGATCAGATGCAGCTGGGCCCCTGGGAGTACGATCACAAATATGTGATTAGAACGTTTTCGCAAAAGGTTCTATAACATGACGCAACAATTACCCTCAGGGACTTTTCTGGCATTAAACAATTTTAAGAACACTGAAACTATAGAACGTTCGCGTAGAATTCTAGAAGGAGCCAGGAAAATAATTCACTCTGGGGAACGGCATTGTCTTAAAGAATTCACTCCTCAACAGGTTAAGCCCGGATGACCGGCTTTTTAACTAGGCTACTCTGTTAACATTACCTATTTCAGCCATAACAAATTTCACATTACCAAGCTCACATATCTACAATATACTCTGTTCAATCATTAAACTAGCTTCAGCTCACATAAATGTTCCAGACTGTCTTCTAGTTTAGCTAATTATTTTGATGAATGTCCATGATGTTTACCTCAAAAGCTAACTACCAAGGAAAACTCCTTCCTGGCTATGGTTAAATTAATTTGCAACATGAATAATATTATGTAATAATATTGTTTGTTCATAGTCAATATGTTTACCTGTTAGAATATGTTGATTGAAGTGCTCTCTACATTGTGCGTACTGTGGCCTGTAGCAACTCTCTAAAGCAGGGTTTTTTTAACCAGCGGTGGTATGGCAGGTGGTCTGTGAAAATGGTCTAGGGGGGTCACCTGTGGATAATTCTGTGCTGTGAAGAAATTAAATTAGCCACACATCTCATGAAATAACAACTAATAACTGAATAATACAGCGACAACAAAGAAATGAATTGGGGTACATAGGGTACATAAAAAATGAATATTTTGATGTTTTGTTTACCTTGACCTTTACATAAATGCATTTTCTTGAACTCTGGTGGTTTCAAAGTTATCAGATACAGAATGGGCACCCAAAGGTTAGTGGGAAATGACACCTTAAGTGTTTTTCTACGGTGTTTGGTTCCAACGTGAGGCACTTTTGAATATTGTTGGCGGCCATCTTGGATTTGACCTCTCCCGGGCCTCAGAGGTCAAATTTGACTTCCCTCCCAATCTGAAAATAAACCTTATGGTATAACCTAACTATGGTAGAAGTTTCATGTTTCTTTCAAAAAGTGCACAGTTCCCCTTGATTTTAGGGCTTAACTGCTGTACTAACAGTGTGACTGACAAGGACAAGGTGATGATGCACTATAACACTAAATCACTATGTGCTTCAAATATGGAACGTCCCTCTCTTACACAAACACACACATTTTATCTCTCACACACACACAAACACATTCTATTGTAGTATTTTTCCCTCCCTTTTCCCTTTTCACACCCACTGACGACACAAACCCTTTTCACTTCTTTTTCACCCCAAACACTGTTGTCATTCTATCCCCTCAGATAGGACAGGACGCCGATACGGGGTAATATTGTTCATGGAGGAGTAGGAGTGCCTTTGTCCTGGACCTTCCCTGTGTGCTGCTCAAAGCCAGTGGAAAAGATCAAATTAGGTCATTTGAACCAGGAGACCGACACACTGACAACAAAGAGCCAGAAATGGGAGTGTGTGTGTGTGTGTGTGAGAGAGAGAGAGAGAGAGAGAGAAAGAAAGAAAGAATTTAAGAGAGTGAGTGAGTGAATAACTGAAAGAGCAAGTAATAGATTGATTGATTGCTTGTGAGTGAGTAAATAAGTGAGTGGGTGAGTGAGTGAATGAGTGAGAATGTGAATCTACAGTATAATTGCGCAAGAGAGTAGAAAGCAGTGCAGAGGGAGGGAAGAGAATTGAGGAATAAGGCTTTTTTATTATTGTCAAAGGATCACAGGACAGGATAAAGTAGACTGGGCCCAACACAGCAGAACCTTTGAAAAACAGCAGAAACAGCAGAAATGAGGGAAGCCGAGGAAATCTTCACAATGAGGCTGAGGAAAATAACAGGAAACCTCTGTGTTCTGAGGAGAAAGAAATCCTTTCGTGTGTCAGCGTGAGCATGTGACACGCACAGTCTGTCATTAAACAAGCCTGAAAACAACCACTGTAGTCAGCGTTCCTGAAGGAGGCACGATATGATTAGTCACACCTTCCTCAATATGAACACACAACACCCACTGATTTCGTTACAGTCCAAGCACATGGTGGTAAGCATAGACATAATATACATAGACGCCGCATTGGCTGCTGGAAACAAGAAATGCGGCCGCCATCTTGGACCGGTCATACTCCTCGTTGCGTTGCAGCAGAAGACACAAGATGACAGCACTGTGCAGCATGTTCCTTCTCAAATCGGCGGACCATACTAGGGGGATTTACTTTTCACAAGTAAGATTTAACATAACCGTACTATTGGTTGTATTTTGTGAATAGAATATTACCAGAGAGCTGAGAAGGAGCAATCTGTGATATTACTGTATGAAAATCGTAGCCATCTATCGATAGCTAGGCTATGTTTACTCGGTGTTCACCCGGCTATGAACTGAGACTTGATAAGTCATATTCCATAACACTGACTTAGATTACAACTGACACAAGAAGGCTATTGTAGAAATAAATCATACTAGATTTGGCCGGCGAATTTTACACAAGTGACATAGACTAACCTATTGGGCAATCGCTAGCTAAGCACAGCTAAGTGTGTTGGTGTGTAGCCTGCTGTGTAGTGTGTAGCCTCACTATTTCCTGAATAAAGTAACTTTTCAATAGCTCAACTTCTTTATTTATCAAGTAGCTTAGCCAGACAAGCTACACTTTTCTTGTCATGTGAAATTAGCACAATTTAAAGTAGCTTCCTATGTAGTGAACTAGCCTACTGCTGTGTTTGTGTTAGGCTACTAATACATTTGACTGGGTTGTAGTTTTGTGTAGTGTTTTATTCATGGCAGAGTAACTGATAGTTTAGCTCACTAAAATTTCAAGTAGCTTGCCCAACACTGTATTATTCACATGTCATTTACCCTAACAAGAATAAGATGCCTCTCAAATTCCTTTTCATTCATTTATTTATTATTTTGTATCTCTCCAGAACAACTGCCTTGTTCAAGAAGACTGTGAATGAACTGAACGGTCTCCTCACACCCCCTGGAACTGAGGAAGGTGCTCTTCATTGCAGTACTGCAGGGCATCTGCTACACTGTGACTGAATGTTTGATTTATGAGCTCCACCTTCATCACCTGCATTAGCCACTCTGTGTCCTATTTTCCCATCGTCTGGTTGACTCAGTCCTCTTTTATGGAGTTTACCCAGTTTACTATGCCATCTTATTTGCCCACCTGCTGTCTGAAGCACTTTTGTTCTCAGCCAAAGTGTACCCAAGCAATTTTAGCAAGGTGGGAACATACAAAAATGACATGCACCAGTTGTCGAAATCATAGAACCAACTGCATGACGGTAACTCTGTCTTACTGAGCCTGTGAAGACACACTCCCTGATTCTTTACTGATTGCAATGAACGGGTTGATCTTAGCAGTTTCTAAAATGTTTCTTAATTCCTTTTTATTTAATCTCTTCATTGGGGCTGGAACCTTTCTGTGAACTGTAAATAACAGATGCTGTTGATGAACCCATTGACACTGTACAAGTGACAAGTCACCTTTTGTCTTGAATTGATGAACTGTTACACTTACTATGCCAAACCAATGTCTGTTTTTAAGGATCAGAAACAAAGCTACAAACTTGCACTTTACAATATTTATGGAACTTGTCTAACAAATGCTGTTGATATTGAACCCAGTTACTCCATTTCCTTTATGCCACACCAATGTCTGTTCATCACTTTATTTTTTGATGGCACTGAACTGAAAATGTTAATGGATTTTTTTTCTGTAAATTTAACTCATTAAAACTTGTATCAAACCAGTTTTTTTCTATGCTGTCAAACGTGGATTAGTTATGTTCCCAGTTTTTATATTGGATGTCATCACTTTATAATATATCATATATCAGAATATTCTATTACTGTTAAGCCCACTATGAATATTAAAATACACACAACCATGTTTCCTGTATCATACAGCTTTTCTACTGGGAGGTTTACAACTTATTCTGAGTCAATTTACCCAAGTTTGTCACTAAACCACATAGGCCTACTTGGAATACCCCTCGGATGTCTGAATGGCACTGATCTCACTTAAATGTTTATGGAACCTTTCTGTGGACTGTTAATAATGCTGTTGATGGAACTTTTCTGTCAACTGTGAACTATATTTAACTCATTAAATTTGTATCAAACTAGTTTTGTCTATGCTGTCAAACATGGATTATGTTCCCAGTTTTGATATCGGACGTCAGGTCACTTTATATCATATATCAGAATATTCTATTACTGTTAAACCCACTATGAATATTAAAATACGCTAAATCATGTTTCCTGTATCATAGCTACATGTATGACCTTTGCAGCAAAAAAAACCGCGTGAGAATCTGTTCGGTATTCAGTGAGATATGATTAATTAAGTGCGCTGACAGCTCATCTCACCGGCCAAACAGATTACACTGAGTGGAGTGGATGACCGGTCCAAGATGGCGGCTCCAAATCTCGTCAGCGCTAGTAAGGAGAGCGGTCGATGCGGCGTCTATGTATATTATGTCTATGGTGGTAAGTGTCAAACATGGAAGACCGTTACTTTTCTGCCTGACTTTGTCTCACCTCTGCCACCTGGTGGCTAAATAAAGTCAGCATCCTGGAATTGAAATGTTTTGATGATTCCTTTGTAAAATGCCAGTCATGTCCATGTAATATCTATCGGCAAATCAAATTTGGCCACAAAAAAGGACCACTGTTGGCCGGATATATTGGAATGTGTGGTGTCCTCTGGGCAATACTAGCTGGGGCTATCTTAAGCTATTAGCTTCATGAATGCTCTGAAGTATCAGAGCATTACTTTTTTTATTAAAAAATGTAGTATTATTTAAATTGAGTATTATTATTATCATGAAGTACCAAGTGTAACTTTAAAGACGTTGGCAAACTTGCCATTACACAGGAACTTTAATGATATCCCATTCAAAATCTATAGGCAATTGGTATAGCCTATAACAGCTTCAACTCTTTTGGAAAGCTCTCCATAAGGGTTTGGAGTGTGTCTGTGATCTTTTGCCATCCAGAAGAGTATTTGTGAGGTCAGGGACTGATGTTGGACAAGAAGACCTGGCTTGCAATCTCTTCATCCCAAAGGTGCTCAGTGGTGTTGAGGTCAGGCCTCAAGCCAAGGCCAGTCAAGTTCTTCCACACCAAACTCACCCAGCTGTGTCTTTTTGGACCTTGCGTTGTGCACCCTATACTACACTTGAATTTACTGAGCTTTTAGAACAATCCATTCTTTCACAAATGTGTGTAAATGCACACTGCTTGATTTTATACACCTGTGGCAATGGGTGTATAAGAGTCCCAATATTTGTGTCCATATAGTCCAAACTCCAAACTATCAACATTTGACCATGTGGTATGCTGTTTGTGTCAGTGGCAAAACCTATAACAAGAACATTATTCTGCAACAGTTACACACACACACACACACACACTTTACACCTATGAAATGTGTAACAAATGGAGACAGTGATGAAGACTTCCTTAGTGTTTAAACTGAACAGAGATCCTCAGAGAGAGCAACAATTAATTTGAGTGGGTGGAGCATAAGGTGTAGGTTTGAGGACAGATGATGAGGAAATGTCACCGCAGGTCTCCAATGTTTCAAATGTTTGAAATGTCCAGGTGTAGCAGCAGCAGCAGATGTCTTGAGTGGGTGAAGTTGAGTAGGAATGCAGTGGAAGTAAAGGAAAGACCGGAACTAGGGGCCAGAAAAGTTGTAATTCTATTATTCACTCAAAGGCTGTCTCACGCTGCTAACAACCTAACCCACTTCACTTGCACTTACCATAACCTTCTTCTCTGTTGACCTCTTTTCTACATTCTTTGATGTGACTGAACTGCCATTCTATCTGTTTCTATCACAAAACGTCATTACTGCCACTGCTCCAAATACATCCCAGGTCACGTTTTCATAAACTCATACTGCCAAACTGCAGCTGCAGACCCAGCGCTACACTAACACATGCGGCGTACAAGAACACAAATATCATGGCTGAGATCAACCCACCAGGCACTAACCTCCGTTCTCACTCACTCGCAGACATTCCTACAGCACACGTGTGACAAAGTGACAAATGAACATTCCGGTGTGTGCGATTGCATTACGTGCCAAACTGCCTGTGCCTTGCATCAGCCAGCAGGTGCAGGGTCGTGTGGATGTCAAGAAGCGTAGTTTAAGAGGGCACATGTATTCAGTTTCCGGGAAGGGGAATGGTGAAACTCGAAAGCATTGCTAAAGTTTGAGTAGCTTCTTGTGTGAAAATACTTCAGCTTTCTGAAGTGGTTTATTTTGATATATATTTATTATAATTTTCTTTTTTTCCCCCGTCTAATACTTAGATGCAAATGCAATGTAAAGCACTCCAAATCAGTATATCAACATGAGCTTGAAGCCCTTATTTTAAGAGAAACGTAAGCCCACCAATACACCCATGTTTTTTTTTTACTTTGAAGCAAGATTCTATTACAACAGTACAGTACAGATGCAAACATGATATTCCGATGTCAGACTTGTTAGGAAAAAAAATGTTTATTGTGAAATTTGAACCCTGGTTCCTCTTTTTAACAGCAGCAAAAAAAGAACCCAGAAAAAAAAAAAAAAAAAAAAAAAAAAAAACAATTTTAAAACTAACAATAATTACAGTCCACTCCATCCGTCCGTCGTATGTGTAATTTCTTTCAAAAACTTAGAAAGCTGGGTACATCTGGCCTACCACACAAATAACATCTGATGCACTCTGAGTAGGAAGTCAGAAAAACACACACACAGAGAAGAGGAACACAAAATGTCACCATGGAGGCATGTCGTTGCGCATCTCACATAAATTGTTCTACTGGAGGCAGAGGAACCACCAACATGAATCAGTGCTTGTGCGTGCCTGATAAACATGAGTGTGTGTGTTTGTTTGTTTGTGTGTATGTTTGCTTGTGAGAAAGAGAAAGGGGGAGGGGGGTTGTGTGAACACGTCGCCATTCCAGATGTCCCCCAAACACTTCCAGCCGTCACAAGAGACATTAGCAGTACAATACAAGGGCCAACAGTTCAGCCCTGCAGAGTCGCTGCAACAGAGCCAAGAACCAACACACACACAGCCTCTGCCTTCCAGTCCTAACACACACACTGTGACCCTTCTATGCACCCGAGGGCTTCCACTGACTGCACTTAAGGCAATTTAAGACTGGGTGGTTTGAGCAGCGCAACTGTGAAACGTCAAAGGATGCCATGCAAATGACCATTTAAGAGTCGACCCAAAAAGCCATCTGTTTTCCTGCTATGAAAACAGTGACGAGCGACAGAGAGAGGCACAAGACTGCCCCGTGTCAGGCCTGGTGCCTTCACCGGTCACCTGTGGGCTCCGCTTGTTTCAACCGCAAAGTGCTGGGGAACAGCTGCGCAAGAGGCTCGGGACACAAACCCGAGGGACCTTTCTACGCCATAGTATGAAAACGAGTCGTGGGTAAGGGGGTTGCTCACTAGAATGGGAGACAATACTGAAACACTACTGAAGCTGAAGTCTGCACTTCAAATGTAACATCCTGGTTTAAAACAAAAAAGGGTTTGCCATGACCACGGACAGGAGAGCAAATATTCAAAACAGTGGGATATCCTCTCCCCTTCTCACACTATGTGTGTGTGTGTGTGTGTGTGTGTGTGTGTGTGTGTACACGAGGTGTATGAGCATGTGTGCATGTGACAAGAGAAGAGAACTTGATTTTTCTTTTTTAAGCCATCCATCCAGTTTTTATATATAGAACACACACTCTTGATACTTTAATGTCTTCTCTCAAGGTCACTAAGTCTAAAACAAAACATTTATTTTCTGCCCTCGCAGTGGTGGGTGGGTGTGTGTGTGTGTGTGTGTTGTGTGGTAACTGAGGTACACCACCCCCTCCTCTCCATCATTGATAATTACCCCCCCCTCGCCCTCTCCTTCTCCTCCATCCATTCCCCTGGGATGGGGTCCTAGCGGATGGCTTTGACTGGACTCTTGAAGCTGGAGGCGGCTTGCAGCTGCAACTGGTAAGCCATTGGATGGATCTTAAAGCCATAGAGCCTGGGAGAGGAAAAGAGTACAAGAGATACCAGTCAGTTTAATAGAGTGATCGTATCTGACTGTACAAGACAGGCTGAAATATGTGAGCATGAAGTCTTAAAAACTAATTATTAGCTGAAGTAAACTGAGCTATGTGGATTCTCACACAGCAGATAAAAAAACCAAGGGCAAGCAGTCATGGAACTACAGTATGCATACAACAGGTGTTAGAACAGTCCTAACACTTGCCGATTTTATTTGCTGTCCACTTCTCCACACTAGAGCTGCTGTGTGCCATTATTACAATGGACCTTATGCACAGAAGGCTCTTTAGCCAGCGCATTCATTTATGGTGGAGCGTTAGCATTTGTTAGCATATGTTAGCATTTTCGGTTATATTCTGTGTGCACCTATGTTTCTATGCTCCTATGTTCACTCCGACACTGAATATCTTGTTTGCCCAAGTATAACAATTAACACATAAATCCTTCTACATCGTAATTTGCTGACTAAAGACTGCATAAGGTCCATTATTTTTAAATATTGAGATCAGGATTAGTTAACAGGATTAGATTAGTTATTGATTGTAGAAACACCATTCATTATCAAAACAAACTTTAGAAATATTATTCATGCAATAGTATGTGTGTGTGTGTAAAATATAATCTATACAACAGTTACCACTGTAAATCGAAAGGGGGCGCTGGATTTATAACATTAAAACAAGCAAATCGGTGTCTCACCTATGTTGTTTTCCTAATCATTACAAGCCATAATTGCAATTAGATATTGATTAATCACCCCATTTCACAGCAATAAACTATCGCTATTGATTAATCACCCTACTTCACAGGCATAAACGATCACACTATTCATGCTCTCCAATAGTTAGAAGGCAGGTGGCACACTTGGGGCAAGTTTCCCCATACACAGTTTATTAAGCCCAGTCCGAGACCAAAATCGGAAACGTCAATAGAATCTCCATGGAAAAAAGTGTTTCTGTCCAGGGCATGGCTTAATCCATGTACGGGAAACTGGCCCATGAGGGCCTAAGAGCAATTATTGACTAGCTGAGATTCTGCTAAAAAGCATAGCAGCTTTGGTGTAGAAATAGACTGCAAAGGACATTAGACTGCGACTCTGAGGAGATATAGCACCAGATCCTCTGGAAAGCACCAAAAACAAAATATACACATTTCTAACACACGTAGGTATAAATGCACACACGCGCACACACACACACACACACACACACACACAGAGAGCCCACCCAATAATACTATACATTTTCAGGGGGCCCAGAATTATTGTCTGTCAATACGAAAACGAACCTGGGCACAAACTGGTTGGCAGGTCTCTTGGGCCGGTACTCGGGGTGCACCATGAAGAGCATGTGGGGGAAGCCTGTGCCAAAGTAGGCCCCGTCCGTGTGGTGGTGCCGGGAGGACTTGGGCGTGTACACATCCATGCACTTGGGACAGTAGAGCTTCACCATGGCCTCTCCAGGGATGTCAGAAAGGCCTGGGGTGTGAAAGGGGGAAGAGATCAATCAATGCACACAACGAAGCATTTACACACACACACACGCAGAATGCTCACACACACACAAAGAACGCTCACACACACAACCTGCACATACACAAAGGTTAAAACCTGTTGCCTGAAAATGTGCCAACTAGAATTCCTATGCATTATAAAGCAAATAAGGTGCAGTGCCATTACAAAGCTAATATTGAGGGAAGTTTGCATATTAGTTCTCAGGAATGAATCATTTTTTTTTTTTAACTGAAAGAGGTGGGTAACATTAAAGAAGTTAAGGTTTTACCATGTATACATCACAAAAAAAACTGTAAACAGACTGTGGGTGGTGGGCACTCACCTATGGGCAGCATGGGCTGATTCTCACAGTAGACTCTGGGGCAGTAGCCAAAGTCTCCCTGCTGGTACTTTTCCAGCTGCAAGCACAAAGGAAATCATTATGGACAAAAGGTTAAGCCATTTTATAAATGTGGCATCTGTATGTGTGCTGCTGAGGCACAATGAGAATGACTGAGGTACTGAGGAAGAAAGAAAGAAATGAAGAAAGGAAGAAAGAGAGGGAGGGAAAGAGAGGGGGTTGAAAAAGAAAGTGACAGACAGAAAGGGAAACCAAAAGAATGAATGAGAGACAGACAGACAGACAGAAAGAAAGATAGGAAGGAAAAGAAAGAAAAAGTAGAAGGAAGAGTGGAAGGGAGGGAAAGACAGAAAGAAAGACCCACCATTTGGGCGATGCCACGGTTGGTGAGGATGTAGCGCGCATGGATCAGACCGTACAGCATCTCAGCTGCCTGCTCGATCAGGTCACTCTGGTTAGGGTTGTCCTCCAGCTCCTCATCTGCAACAAGAACGAGGAGAAAAAAAGTTTGCACACAATCCATTTTAGGGCTATTGTACACTAAACAATAGCCTGCAATATTTCTGCAACTAAAGAAAACAATCGAGAAAACAAGAATTCAGAATGAGAGTTGTTAAATACCCCAGTACTGATCGGTGTAAAGTTTATTTGTGTATCTAGTACATACACCGAACACATACACAGTGGGATGAGAGATACAAATCTTACAAAGCAAACTGAATGCACAAACACATAGGCCTGGCCTCATTTGACATACACACAAGAAGAAGAAGAAGCAAAGTACTACATCAGACCTCTGCCCTTACCTGGCTCCAGGTCCAAAATCATATCGAGAGCCTGCCTGTAATGTGGAACCTGTTCATTGAGTCCTGTCAAGTTGAATTTATCCTGAATGTAGTCTTCATCAACCTGCATGAAGGAGAGAGAGCAAATGTGAGACAACTTCCTTATTCTCTGATGATTCTTACGAATGTAAAAACACACAGAATATATTCGCTGTGCACAGTGGAATGAAGCTAGTCAGGAAAATTACTGCATTTAACGGTAACGTCAGGCACGGTTAGAAATTAGAAATGTTGCGGTCTTGACAGTGGCAGTAGTATATCCACAGGCACTGGGCAGGTAACGTTATGCTATGGGTGACATTTACCTCGCAGAAGAATTCGTTTCCCCGTAGTCCACAGAACCAGGAGATCCATGACACTTCCTCTGAACTGCTCATTTTGGAAAACTGAGGGGGCGAAAACATACCGTATATTGTGAATAAACCTAAACAGACACCAAGCCTAGTCACACAAATGCTGTTGGTAGCCTACTACCATGACCACTAACATTCCCTACGAAATGAGATTATCTGTTACTCATCAAATAGCCGTTCAATTACTAAAAAATAAAACCAAGAAGAAGAACATGAAATAAGATCATCGTTAAAACATACATTTTCGACTAAGAGTTAGACATCGTTGTTGATTGAACATTTAAGCAAGTAGCTAGCCATCATAGCTTATCTAGCTAAATTAGCCTCGCTTCCGAAAAGCTTAAGCAATAACGTTAGCTACCTTTCATCAAGTCAGGTAGATGTGATAGCCATTAAATAACCACAATTTACTATATTAACCCCAACAACAAAATGCAAACTACTAACTAGAGGCTACAAAATTAGCACTTTACGATAGGATGTTCAATTTATACGCCCTAAACTGCTCTACAGAGTTAGCTGGATAGCTAAATATCCAATATGGCGCACGGTGAAGTAGGCCGCAAAATATTTCTCCACCAGGCTCCTCAATTTTACAACACGTTGACAAATTCAACGTTTGGTTAACATTTATAAGAACAGTTAAATATACTATACAAACTAATACAATTTAATAAATGAATCCAATTCGTACCTCCCGGTTCTCCCGGTATCCGTTTGCTGTTACAGGCTAGTAAAAGTGATTGGCGATTTTCGCCTTTAGCACAAGATGACGCACAAAAGATGAGCCACGACACTCCTTTTTAGGTCTATGGGACTTGTAGTTTAAAAAAAAAAAGGTTTAACGTGGCTTGATGTATTATATGACCACTACTTTTTGTGGATGTAGCAATATATAGGTTACAGTAACACATTAAACATATTTCTTTATAAGAACCCTAATTATTGCACTTTAATAGCTAGATGTACCGCATAGCGGTACAAAATATGACCGCCGCTCAGTCCTGTACATCCGTTCCGCGAAAATAAATCACACTAATCAATTTGTCTCCATCTTTTACTCCATCCCCCACTCTTGAAACTTTTGTGTATGCTTGTTTGGCATGCCTGTGTGTGTGTGTGCGGCTGCACAGAAAGTAGCCTACTGGCGCTGCAAAGGTGAATAGATTGTAGAATAGCCAAAAAAGTTGTAGCATTGGTATAAAACCTTCTCTAAACAATCACAAGTAGGGCAGTTCATCACAGTTCATCCATTGCAACTGGATTGATGAAAGGTCACTTACACCTGTAGGCTACATTGTATTTGGGGAAAGCAGAAGGTATCAGCATAATGTGTATTATTTATTATTATTTATTTATTATGAATAAACAAAAACATCTCTGTCAGTGCATGCAGTTTTCAACAGCTATCAAAAAGAAAGGTCATTTTTGGATGGATGGATTTTTTGTGAATGTTTCTTCTTCTACATAAGAGAAGTCATCTTTAGTACATGTGATACTTTATTGTCAATGCACAGATTAAGTACCAGTAGTCTGAAACGAAATGCAGTTTTACATTAGCCTAGAAATGTAGACGCGCCCCTAGCTAGTCTAGCAACTCTCCGTTGGCTTGTGAGCTCCAGAAATCGAAACTTAATCAAGACATTGAAATCTTGGGCTTAACATAATGATTGATGGCAGAGTTGCAACGGTTTGGCTTGAATTCCCTGCTACTTGAAAACAAATATCCTATTGCGTCCTATTGCGTGCAGAGGGAATTTGAAAGACAACTGATTATCCCGCCCCTCGGACTGAGCACTGCGAACGGTGAGTGCCCAGACCCTACAATTTAATGTGGGTCTGGCTCGCCAGGCTAGTTTTACATCTAACCAGTGGTGCAAATAACTGACATGTCTTAATGGGCCTTCATGAAATGCGTCGCTAGACTCATACATTTTAACGGGCCAAGTCATCCTCAGGGCCACGGTTCAGGTAGTTACTGTATTTAGGAAAAACTGCATTTTTTGGGTTTCGGGGGGCCCAGCGCGGGGGGAGTGGCCCCCGGGGACCAAACAAAATTTTTCCATAAAAGTCTAGTGGGGCTACATACCCACCAAATTTCATGTGCCCCGGTGTTTCGTAAAGTTGATAATAATGATTATCAACTTTAATCTGACCACACCCCATAGCCCAATGAAACAAACCACACCAGTTCTTCCAGTAAAACAAAAATTTATTAACTTTTTTCTTTGTATACTTTTATTATAATAAGACACTTCTCTGCTTGTACATTGCTCCCTTGAACTTAAAATGGCAACATTTGTTTGTGGGAATGTAAGTTGGGGTAGACAAACTTCGATACATACCAATATACATACATGTGTGTATATTACGGTTCCAATAATAAACCAGTTATAGCCTAACAGCTTCAACCACTCCAGGGTACCTTGGTAATGCTGGAAATATAGTACAATCTTGGAGTATTTCAAGGAATACATTTTTATTTTATTTTACTTTTTTATTTAAACATGGGTACATACAATATGACCACGTCAATAGATAAAAGTTAACGAGGGATGAAGGAATCAGTTAAGAGCCCCCCACCCCACCCCGAGTAATATGGCTACCAATGTATGACAGGCTCCTTAAGCTGCTGCATCCATAGATGTGTTCATGCATGGGTAAAACAGTGTTAAAAAGGAAAATAGATACCCACCCCATTTTGTATTTTATCCGTAATGTATAAAATGAGGGGGGAATCCTTGATGACCAAACAATTGGCTAAGTTACCCCACTGCAAGTACTTCATTTGGATAAACATATACACACACTTCAATGTATATACGTGAATGTATGCAAAGGTGAGTGGTACAATTGTATCCTAATATGGCAGAAACAAAAGAACATTTTTAAACGTGTCGCATACGACCTCTGCCTTGACGAGGGGGGGAACGTCACACGAGTTGAGAAAACTGCCCATGCGCACACTCATTCGTAAACCCTACTCGACGTCACAGAAGCTCCAGTACACAGACAAACCCCAACTTACAGCAGTGTGATATTGATACAATTTTGAGGAACAAAGAAAAAAAAATGTATTCTCAATTGTTTATGATGCCCTTTTAGACTTTGGAAATCCTCTGAGCTGAGCCCTAAGGCGGAGTTACCGTGTAGAAGTTTGTCAGTGTTTTTTGTCAACATTTGGGTTTCATCAACGTCCCTTGAACAGCTCCGTAACACTCACAGGAAAGTAAGCAAATTTCATCAATAAAGGAAAAGAACAGAAAGGGTCAGTTTTGAGGATATATAATATATATATATAGAACTTTCACATCTGCTGGACTTCCACAGCAGGCCCATGAAGTTGAAGACTATGGAATATGAAACACTTAGTGGAAAGTTTTTTGTTTGTTTTTTTTAAACAGAGCTGTTTTGTTCACCCTGTAGACACTTATGGCAGGAGCCGCACCACCCAAGCAGAGAGCCGCCACCTCCTCCTCCTCCCGTATTATATGTACACAACGGCAGAGCCAAAAACACTCAACAACAGCAACAGTGGCCAGCAGTTCTCTGGCCCCTGCAGAGAGGGGTTATGACACCTGCTGCACTATCCAACATTGTGAGGGCATGCATTAAGGGGGAGAGGGGCAGGGGGAGAGAGAGAGAGAGGGTTAGAGGGGCAGGGAGGACCCCATCCCCCCCAAAGAAACACCATAACAGTTTGCTTTATTCTAGGAGTGCTTACTATTAAGCTGTTATGGATAACAAATTACTGTGCATGTATCTAATCATAACAATATTGACAGGAATACTCAAGACCCATTCTCCGAAGACAAAAAAAAAAAAAAAAAAAGAAAAAAAAAAAAGAGATGGAGATTTCAAGAGACTGAAAAAAAAAAAAAACGGAAATGAGTTTTGAGAGAGGGAAAAAAAAAACCTCTTAAAGCCTTTTTAAGCCATCAATTCAGTCACCTTTTTTTGCATGCCATTGCTCGAGGACAAGACATTTCCTCGTTGAATGAAAGTGTACTCAAATGTTTGTGTCAAGAAAACTAGAGTGCTACGCTGAGGCTGGCAAACAAAAACAAAACAAAAATAAACAAAAACAGGCTTCATCAGTCAAAACAGATAACACCGGAGGAGTCTCCCCCAAACCCTAAAAAGAGGAAATCACACCGTATATTTGTAGGACAGAGCAGCAAGGACGTTGATGTTAGAGACAGAATCAGTGTGAGTGGGGAAGTGAGCAGTAGTTCTTTGTGGGGTTGGTAGTCACAGTAAGTAATGATGTACTTGTTGAAAGACCCAAAACAAAAAGAAAAATAACGGCGAGAAAGGGCTGGGTTTGTATAAAAAGGTGTTTTTTAATAAATGATCTGCCTTGCAGAAAAGAAGAGAAATAAGTACACAGCCCTAACTCTTCTAAGGGTGGAAAGAAAAAGAACAATGAACACAGGAGGGTAGGAAGAAAAAAATATTAAAGAATTCCCCACAACATGAGGGGAGACAAACAAAACAGGCCTATGGTACAATTGTTCACGATAAAACGGTAACCTCCATTTCCCAACCACTCTTGTAGAGAAAGAAATCGGCAGGTCTGCACCCCCCACCCACTCCCCTGCTAGTTTGATGACCTCAGTCCATCCACCCTGTGGTAACAATACAAAAGTTCATTGTGGCCTTTGACCCCGTCTTCGTGTATCTGAACTGAGCCTTGTCCAGCCACCTCCCTCCGACACGGGCTCGGCACCTCACTGGACTGGGTTCAATGCAATCTTGTGCTTGTTAAATGCAAACGTGCGACTGTTGTGGATCTCGTTTGAACGTTTGTAGCTTCAGTCAACAGATGCTCGAGTTTTAAAATGAAGTGTCTGTAAAATCTAATCAAGAGCCAGGCCAGAGAGGGGTAGGCTGGGGTGGGGTGATTGCTGTAGGGGGTGGGGGAGAGGGGGAGCAGAGCATGGATCTACAAAAGGGTTGGGGGGAGACAGCAGTGAGAGAGAAAGCAACACAGAGAAGGGGCAGGTAGGGTTCAAGAATGAGTAAGTACACGGTCTCCGTCACTATGTATTGTACAATAATGTGCTAGCATGTTAGGGTTGAGGAAAGAAAACAACAGTGAGTTGATGGAAACGAAAAAGGGGCAGAAAGATTTCAGGGTAGGAAAGGGGAAGAGACACAGGATGCATTTGAAATGTTTCCAAAAATTCTCCAAAACAAAACAAAAGTAACAAAAAGAAAAGAAAATTACTTCCTGTTTTTAGGGGAGGGCCAGTTGCCGCGCCTCTCGCCGCGACTGGCTCCTCCGTTGCCCGCCCCACCCATGCCTCCGCCTCCTCCACCACCACCGCCGGGCGGCCCCCGGGGGCCTCTTCCTCCACCGCCACCGCCGGCGCCAACACGCCGGTTCTGCCGATCCATGCCGGGCCGCTGGCTGGAGAAGCTCCTCTTGTTTCCGGCCGCCTCTTTGGAGGACAGGTCTCGCTCGCCACCGCCACCTCCTCCACCGCGCCCTGGAGGGTGGTGCTGGTGGTGGTGCTGGTGGTGGTGGGAGGGGTATGACTTGCCGCCGCCGCCTCCTGCCTCTCGCTCGCGGAACTCTGTGAAGTCACTGCTCTCCGAGGCGGTCTCCCACTCCTCGTTGGCGTGGTCCGAGTTCTGGTTGGAGACGTCGGGGGACTTGGCGCCCCCGGCCGGGTTGTGGTTGTGTCGGTGCTGTGGGTGATTCTGGGACGCGTTGCTCTGGTTGTAGTGATGGTGGTGGTGGCTGTTTAAGTTCAGATTGCTGCCGCTGCCACCACCACTACCCCCAACATGGCCACTGCCGCTGTTGTTGGTGGTGGCGTTGGTGGTTGTGGAGTTGTGGTTAGCATTGGGAACGGCGGCATTGGGGTTGCCGGGGCCATCTGTCTCAGCAGGCGAGGAGGAGCGGTGTTGTCCCGTGCTGCCGTTGATGCGTGCGGCGTTCTCCCTCTCCTGCTTGAGCCGGCGGAAACGGGGTGGCTTGTCCTGCTGATGCTGCGAGCGACCGTGGCGACGGCGTCGGGGTGGGCGCTCAAAGTTCCGCGGTGGGAACGTTCCACGGCCGTCCTGACCCGGGAGCGACTGCGGCAGGGGTCCCTGTGGAGTTGGTGGCGGGGTTGGCCGACGGAGGTTGTCCCACGACACCTCCGTTCTCGGTGGAGCTCTGCGGAGGGGGCACCGCGGTGGCAGCCTGCCCTGACTGAGCCGGGTTAGCGGCCTGGCTCTGAGACTGGTTCTCACCTCCACCACCACCGGCTTTCTCCTTCTTGTCTCCCCCACTGGTGCGACCTGAGTCTTTAGGGGGTGAGGGGTTGGCAGGGGCCTGCTGCTTGCGGACGGTCGCCGAGGACTTGGCAGACCAGCTGTGAGAGGATGCCGACCCAGAGGCCGAGCGGTGACCTCCGGCCATGCCTCCCCCTCCTCCACCACCGCTGCGGTAGATGCCTCCTCCGGCGCCTCCTCCTCCCCGGCCCCTACGGGAGGGCACTCCTCGCGGGGTGAACACCCGTGCCTGTGAGCCCCTGGGTGGGGCTGACTGCCCGCCGCTGGACACTGCATTCTCGGGGCCGGTGCCGTTCTTGGCGCTGGGCTTGCGCTGCTGCTGCTCATCCTTCTCCGAGTGCTCGCTGGCGCCACTCTCGCTGCCCGTCTCGGACCCGCGCTGCCTCCTGCGTTTGGGGATCTCCTCGTACTCGGAGCCTTCGCTGCGCGTCTCGCTGCGGTTGCGGGCGCGCGCCGGGTTGTGCTGAGAGCTCAGCTGCCCATGTCTGCCGCCGCCGCGCGGCCCATCGTTTTTGTTATATTCCTGGTGGTAGCCGCTGTTGGCCGACGCCCGGAAGTCCCGGCTGCTCCTGCCGCCTGCTCGGCCCCTGCTGCCGCCGCCACCGCCACCGCCGCCTGCGTAGGAGCCCCGGTACCCACGTCCGCGTCCATAGAATTCACCACGGGCACGGGTCGCCCGACTGCCCCTGGAGGCGGAGGGGTGGAACGTGGCGGGCCCGCCGACTCCCTCATGTGAGCGCTCGCGGTCCCTCCTGGAGGGCGGAGCGGAGCCGCCCTGGCCGGGGGCCGAGCCGTCGCCATCTTTGGGGCCCTTGCCTCCAGGTGCTCGCTCCTTGCCGCCACCGTTCCTGGGCTTGCCGCCTGGGCCAGATTCATCCTTGCCGGAGTTGGTGGATGACGTCTGAGAGTTGGTGGCTGGATCCTGCTTGTTTGCTAACGGGCCGCCATCTTGCTCCTTCTCTTTCCCCGATCCTACAGCGGTCTTCTCCCCGCCTTCTCCTTCTCCGCCCTCCCTCTTCATCTCCTTTAGCACTGGCCTCTTGATCGGGCCTGCCCTCTTGTTAAAGTTGGCGCCCCCTCCCTGCGCAGATGACTTGCTGTCGGCGGAAGCGTTTGCCGAGTGCTCCCCTCCCACGTTGGCGCCCGGTCCAGCGTTTCCCTTTCTGCCGTGCTGGGAACCTCCTCCGCCCGGTGCGCTGCTTCCTGGTCGCGGGCCCCACTGCGTCTCAGTCTTGTGGTCGCGGCCACGCTGGCCGCCTTTGGGGTGCTGCTGCGGTTGCTGAGCATGCTGGGACTGAGAGAAGTGGGCGTTGGGGGGCATCTTATCCCCTTTCCGGCCACCGCCACCTCCACCACCACCGCCGCTGCTGCCATGCCCAACCGTGGCGTCATGCTCTGGTTGTGGGGCCTGCGGTTGCTGATGCTGGGGTTGCTGTTGGGGCTGCTGCTGCTGCTTCCCACTGCCGTCCTCCCTGGCAGAGGATGACGAGGATGAGGAGGAGCAGGAGGAGGAGAGGGACGGCTGGTGGAGCGGGGGTGAGGGGTTGCTCTTCTTGGGCTCCCCTACACGCTCGCGCTCACCGCGCCCGTTCTCCTGCTTGTGGGGGTACAGGGAGAAGTGCGGGTGATGCCCGGGGTGGTGGTGATGGTGCTGCTGCTGCTGCTGCTGGAGGTGGCCACTGTTCTCCAGAGGGGAGAGGTCTGTGCGGCCGTTGCGGTCGTAGTGGGGGTGCGGAGCGCCCCAGATCTGACCCTGCTGCTGACCCCCACGAGGGGGCCCCTCGTCCTGGTGACCGAAGCCGTGGAGGGACCCTCCACTGTTACCCCTCTGCTGCTGCTGCTGGTGCGCAGCCATTCGGGATCCACCGTCGGGGAAGCCGCTGTAGTTTCCTCGGCCCCCCATGAAGGGCTGATGGTGGGGTCCGCCAACCTGGGAGCCCACGGGTGGCGGCGTCTGATTGGACGAGCCAGAGGGAGAGTTGGGGGAGATGCCAGGCTGCTGTATCGGGCCAGATCCGCCATCCCTGCCTCGGACGGGAGGAGTGTCACTCCTGCAAGAGAAGGTAAGGAGGACAACACATTTTCACTACTGCGTTTCCACAGAGTGCCTCTGTGTGTATGATGTGCTATATAACCTGGCCTTGCCTTGTTGTTTATCCATGCAAAACAATCAGGGACAAGTGGATCATATCTTATAATAAGTCCTGAAGCATAATAATATCTTGGCTACATTGTCATAATGTTCTGTGGTTTCCAACTGATTTAAATCCTTTTAAAACATAACCACAACACGATGGATATCATGCAACAAAATCCATCTAATCTAGTCCAGGATTAAAAGGCTGTAATGTAATACATTCAGATGGCAGAGCCGGCACTTTGTCAAGCCCCTTTCACAGGCTTCATCAGGTATGCATGAGAGGACATCCTGACTGGAGTGGCTCTTACCTTGGCCCCTTGCCCATGTTGTCCTCCTCATCCAGGGCCTGCTTCTGCCTCAGCGGGGAGCTGAGTCCTCGGCCTTCTCCTCCAACGGGGAACACCTCGGGCCCCCAGGCCAGCTTCGGATCCATGGGGGGTGTCCCGCGGTGGGGATGAGGGGGTCCCCATGCTGCTGCTGCTGCTGCTGGTCAAACTGGTCCGACCCAGAACCTCCGGAGTCGGAACGCTCTCGCCCCATGAGCCCTGTGACAAGGAACCCAATTCAAATGTTAGAACACATATCATCTCCAGCTAACTTTTTAGAAGAGACAACAAAGGTAAACAGTCATTCATCACTGTGGGACACCCTCACATCAAGACAACTGGAAGCCAAGGATGCATCTATTCAGAGGGTCAATGATTTGTTATGCTGATCAGAAATCACAAGTCAGAAATCACAATGATTCAAGAGAGTTTTCTTGCCACCACAGCATCTATTTTTGCAATGGCAGGCATTACAAATAGGATTATGTTCAAGCATTCCACAAAATATTAATTTCAACTGATGCATGAAAGCCATGTTAACATCTCATGAAAGTCAAGAGTGCAGACTCTACATCCAACAAATGCTAGCATTGTGTGCACAGATTTGCATGTATTGTGTGGCGATATGTAGGTCAGTTTTGCACGCGATGGGACAACAGTTATGTGCACCCACCAGAAGGGTGCATGTTGGGCGGGTAGTAGTCCATGGGCGGGGGGCGGCCCTGCATCATCCTGGGGTCCATGTAGGGCATCATCATCCAGCGGGGGTCAAAGTTCATGGGCAGGGGCGGCGCGTGGGGTCGGCCCATGGAGCCGGGCTGGTAGAGCGGCGGGCCGGTCTGCTTGGGGCCGCCCTGTGGCGCGTTCCCTTGGGCCCCGGGGCCCTGTGGCGGAGCCTGCTGCTGAGACTGCAGCTGGCCCTGGGAAGCCTGGCTGTGCTGCTGCTGCTGCTGCCACTGCTGCTGCTGTTTCATGAGCTGCTCCTGGGAGCGGCCAGGAGAGAAGAAAGGAAGAGTGAAAACACACACACACACACACACACACACTCTGCTTTTGTCTCCCATCGCCCGGGTTTTGGGGGTAGAAACAATATCTGGCAGCGTGTCCATCATGCATAATTTAAACGGGCCTCGGTAACTCTCTTCATCTCTTACATGGTTCTCTTGTCTGTTTGCCAACAAGGTTACGTAACTCCCTGGGTAATGTCAGAAGATTAAAGCACACTGTTGCCTAAGCCATCTGCAATGCAGCAGAAACACTGGAACAGAGCTTAGAGGGATGATTCCCATCTCCATTAAGCTATTAGATGTCTTCATCTGATCTCTGTACAAATCCATTTCCAAAATGCCTCCATTAGAGTGAGACTAAACTGTTTTTGTTGTGAAATATGTTACCATTTTGGAGCAACAAATCACCAGCATTATAATGCTTTTTGAAAACAGCAGATGCCCTTGGACAAGATTGTTCATCGTTTCTCTTAACATCTTTTACTCCACTGTACTGTTGCATAAATATTAAAAAAGACCAAAGCAAGAAAAAGAGTGTAGGTAGCCCTGATGCAAACGGTACAGTTGGCATCCTTATGTTGCCATTCTTTTGTTTTATTTATTATTATTTTTTTGTATTATAACAATTTATGTATGAAAGGTGCTATACAAATAAAGCTTATTATTTTTTGTATTTTTTTTTTAAGTATATATTTTTTGGGCTTTTTATGCCTTTAATTTGATAGGACAGTTGAGAATGACAGGAAGTGAGAGGGAGAGAGAGTTGGGGTGGGATCCGGAAAGGACCACGGGGCGGGAATCGAACCCGGGTCGCTGGCGTACAGTGCAGGTGCCCCAGCCAGTTGCGCCACGGCTGGGGCCTATTATTATTATGATTATTATTATTATTAATATTAATAAACACATGTGGCCTACAGGGAGATTTGGGCACCCAAATTTAAACCCAAACCATTCCAGAACTTGGTGTCTAACCCCCTCATCTGCCTTTATTGTCCTGTCTGAATAAAGGATAAAAAGCAGAAGTGCTGCTGCAATTGTGCCGTGGACGTACCTGCTGCTGCCTCTGGAAGCGAGGTGGCAGCGACTTCTGGTATTTAGAGTAGCCCTGACCAGGCGGACCGCTGGGCTGCCGACCTGCACCACCCCCCATGCTTTCCACCTTCCCAGAATCCTCTCCTCCTCCTCCTCCACTTCTTCCACTGCGGACGTGAGGTACACCCTGGGAGTCCTCTTTGCTGTCCACAGGCCCAGCGACCTCCAGAAGCTTCTGTGGAGGCAGCTGTGGTTGTTGCTGCGGTTGTTGCTGCTGCTGGGACACTGGTGGTGGAGGACCCGGCTGGCTCTCTGGAGAAGACACAAGTGGCATCATTATGATATTGAGGCATTGAAATATTATAACCATATATTCTTTATATAAACTCCTTCCTTTCAAAAAACATATATTTATAGACAAATAGTTTATGTTCTTACGTCTTATGTCCACTACTTTTGCAGGGCTTAAATTTCACTCTTGGATTGGCGGTATTGGCGATAATTTGTTCAAGTCCCGCAACTCTAGCCATCATAATGCGAGAAATTCCATACACTTTTACAGCCTGTCTGATGGCGTTAATATAGCCTAATCATTAAATTGGCGTGAATGCGTGCTATTGACCGGACTGATCAACTACCGAGTTGAATTGAACATAGCCTCATGCAGACGCAGCACACACACAGACAGACAGAGAGAGAGAGAGAGAACCACTTTATGCTTTACGCAAATAGGCTCTGCTACCATGGCAAACTTTTTCATCTGGAAAGAGCTCCTTGGTAACTATCCTGCTAGCTCAGGTCCGTCAACACTTGATCCCAGAAAGATTGTCTTCGACATGTTAGTTTTTGAACATTTTATTGTATCTAATGACATAGAAAACATAATGATTTGCATACACATACCGCACTATGCACAACTTTTATTCACTAGCGAATACAGCCTAAAACCGTCAGGTTGAAGGGGCTAATTACTCCATAGAATTACTCTCAGGTATTTTCTTAAAGTGACAGGCACTGAATTACACCTACTCATCACCAATGTGCACTCAATTGGACCTACACACCCACATTAAAGATATGCCTAAGTGTTATAGGTTAAACGCGTCAATATGAGGCATTCAAATTACTAAATATGTTTAGCTACTATAGTAATTACTAGTAAAATGCTATACTTTAAAAAAATGCATTATTAAATAAATACACTCTATATGAATTAAAAAATATATGATAGAAACATATCACATAAGCTATCATTTTCAGTGTGTGTTTGTGTGTGTGGAGAGAGTCAAGCAGAATCTAGGATGTCCACTGTTGTGAATGATCCCACTACAGTATATATTACTGATGACGTCAGGGTGGTGGGGGCCCCAAAATCAAACACCGTGAATCGACCCCAGAATCGACCCCCCCCCAAATTGTGTAAATCCCCCCTACATGAATAACCTAAGGGGAGAATTCCCCCCCATTTTGAAAAATGAATTTTAAGCCCTGTTTTGAGCGATAACCATATTGTTCCACCAGCTGAAGAGCAAAATCAACTCTAAAATCAGGTAGGTATACACTCTAAAAGCATTCGGTTTACAGCTGATCTGATAGCATTTTACTGTGCTGTGGTGTGTCGCCTAACCTGTGTTGGAGTCGTAGCTGCTGCTGCTGCCGGCCCTCTGTCGGTTACTGCCGGCAGTGGAGCCGGCCTGTACAGAGGACAGCGGGGGCTCCTCGGGGTCCACGCAGGGCGAGGGGGGCTGACTGACATTGGGCGAGGAGGCAGAGAGTGAGGGGCTGGGGCTGGGGCTACTGGCAGGGGCAGCGGGGGCCGCAACTGAGCCGTCCGGCTTGACAGTCTGCTGCTGTTGCTGCTGCTGCTTCTGGTCGAGCCGCTTGAGCTTCTCGGCGCACGCCGCCCGGCGCTCTTCCTCCATGCGCCTCTCCTCTTCCTCGCGGCGGCGACGGGCGCGCTCCACGGCGGCTGAGATCTCCGAGGAGGACTGTTTCCGCCGCTGGCGCCACGTCTCGTCCTCGTCTTCACCCGCCCCCGGCTGGGGCAGGAGCCCGCCAGAGGGGGGCGGAGGAGTGGGGCCACCGCCGCTACTACCGCTGCCTTGATGAGCACCTGGGGACTTCTGGGCCACCAGGGGGACAGGACCTGGAGGGCCTGTCTGATTGGACGAGCGGTCCTGCGTGTGACAAAGAGGACACAGTCAGGGTAACATTCTCTCCATGACAACCAAAGTCAAACAGCATTTTGTTCTGGCGGTCATGCTGGATGGGAAGAGTGGCTGGATAAGATGGGGCATGCTTTGAGTCAAATGAGTCAATGGGAGCCAATGCCGTGCGAGTCTGGGCGCCAAGTTCCCCCATGTACCTGTCGGTAGTAGGAGTAAGGCCCCTGTCCGAGGAGAGGCCCTGGTGGGGGGGAGGGCTGCTCCCGAGGGCCACCCAGTCCAGACCTACGGCCCTGCACACAGGTACACAGTACCGTCAGCCGCAGTCAGGGGGCGCTCTGCTCTGCTGCGCTGCTCTGCTGTTGTACCAGTAGAGAACACCTGGAGTCCTGCCTGCATGGACCTCATGCACTACCCAACCACCTAGACCACTGATATATATATATATCTGCAGAGGCGGTACTGGAGGGAAGGAGGTGACTGAACGGTGAAGGCCTCCACCAGTCTTTATAGCATTGCATCAGTCTTTATAGCACTGCACAACGTGAGTAAACACACCAAGACCAGTCAGTACAGTTCAACTGCCTTTCAAACGTGTTAAGCTTCAAGAGAAGGAAGTCTTTACGTACACAGACACACACAAAAGTGCTCACACACACAGATACAAACTCCCATGCGCGCACGCGCACACACACACACACACACACACACACACACACATGGTGTACCTGGTAGGGTCCGGTGTTGCCCTGTCCGGCCCAGCTGCCACCTCCCTCCTCGGCCCAGGCTGGCTTGCTGGAGGGGGGTGTGGGGCTGTCTGCAGCAGAGGCTGGGGGTGTGCGGTGGGAGTCCCCTCCACTGTCGGACGCTCGGGAGCGTGAGGTCGGGGCAGAGCCGTCCTGAGCACGCTGCTGCTGTGGCTCTCTGTGGGGAGTGGACAAACGGAGGCCATTACGTTTCTATGTATTCATTTAGCAGATGCTTTCAAAGCATTAGTGACTTGAATTTGATGCAGGCGGCTACGAGTAGCCAGTGGAGCTCAATGAACAGCAAGGTAACATGCCGTTTTTGGTTGATTAAAAAAACAAATGTGCCATGACACTTTCACACAGTCATGTTCTGGACCACCTGTAGTGGTTTCAACACACAATCCAGGAGGCCTGTTAGAAGGGCGTTACAGTAGTCGAGGCGAGAGATGACCATGGTCTGTACCAAGAGCTGGGTGGCCTGTTAGGTTCGGTACACTCGGTTTTTTTTTTACTGAATAGTACGATGCAGCACGACTGGAAGACCGGCAACGTGGTCGCCATCATGACACCCAACTTTCTCGCAAATCTCATAGGAGCAAGAGATGAGTCAAATTTGATGATGATTATGATGATGTGATGTATAGCTTATTTGGCTGGGAAGACCAGCAGTTTGGTCTTGAAGAGGTTTAGTTGGGATGGCACTGATTAAGACTGATTAAGACCATCAGGCCCATCTGGTCATGGTAGAAATTTGTCTTACTTTTGCATGATCACAGAGTTCATTTTAGCTTTAATATGAAAGTGACAGCACTACCATTGCAATATCATTACAGAATGCAGCATGTCAAAATCATTTAATCCAGGTTACATTTAGTCCATGTTACTGTAAATTACAAGTTTGTCAAAGCTTTTTGACTGACATAGACTGACTAAGCTCGAGAGCTACATTACAATATTTCCGTTTACAATTACAAACAGAGTTTTATACCAGCGGGTAATCAGTATGGGTAAGGTAAATATTTATAGCAGCGGGTAATCAGTATGGGTAAGGTAAATATTTATACCAGCAGGTAATCAGTATGGGTAAGGTAATTATTTATACCAGCAGGTAATCAGTTGGGTAAGGTAAATATTTATGCTAGCGGATAATCAGTATGGGTAAGGTAAATATTTATGCTAGCGGGTAACCAGTATGGGTAATGTAAATATTTATGCTAGCGGATAATCAGTATGGGTAAGGTAAATATTTATGCTAGCGGATAAATCAGTATGGGTAAGGTAGTTATTTATACCAGCAGGTAATCAGTATGGGTAAGGTAATTATTTATACCAGCAGGTAATCATTTGGGTAAAGTAAATATTTATGCTAGCGGGTAACCAGTATGGGTAAATATTTAATCGCCAGGCCCATGTGTAGTCATGGGAATTGAAAATGGGAATGTCATGGTCACCATATTGTTCCACCAGCTGAAGCACAGAAACACACTGCAGTCTTCTTACCGAGTGCCATTCCTGCTCTCGCTTCTCTCCTCTTCACCATCCTCCTCTCCTTCGTCATCGCTGAACTTCAGCTTGGCGGAGTAGTCAATCTCCTCATGAGCCCCTACGGACAGAAGCACACGCAGGCGTTCAGGAGAAAGTAAAAAAAAAAAAAAAAAAATGAGCAAACGCTGAAACTGGGCTGACAGACACACTGCTTCTCAACCACATCCCAGAACAACCCTTATCTGATCATCTGTCTGCGGATATTTGGCTAGTCTATCTCCGGCTCACAGGGATTAAAGTGAAAAGAAATCGTTTGACTGAACTTTTTTAGGCCATTAGTCATCCGTTGTTTATACCTACCTATAGAGATAGCACCCCTTTTGCGGTCGCGACCTATTGGTTTATAATGTACAAAAAGATGCAAACAGCAAAGTAAAGGGAGTATTCGCCTTATTCACACGGCGGCCATTGTTTAAACCAAAACGAGGCTACAGGGTACACTTACTAATGCCACCTACAGTTGAATGCATAGAACATAACAATCCTATGGTTTGTGTACCCTGTAGCCTCATTTTAGCCGCCATGTGAATAAGGCGAATTGAGATTGAGTTTTCCTGATGAACAAAACAATATTTCAGTACCATCCCTGACCAGGCTTGGAATTTCACCATTCTGGGGGCAAGGCCACTTGGCCTTCAGTTGGGCATATTTGGTGGGGGGCACAAAGGCCACATGTCAGGGCACCAAGGCCAAAAGTTAACTATACAGTAGTAGGCTATAAAAAGGATCAAAGTTGTATTTAGCCTATTCACTGCAGTAGACCTGCATCACTGTATGAAACATTACAAAAACATGAAACATGACATATTACATAGAACTGTAAATCATCTGATCATCTAATATTTGCAGATATCTAGGCTATATACTATAACATTTATTTTATATTTGGCCTGTTATGAAATCATGTATTGAACAATTTAAGCACAGCTCAGCTTTAAGAAACTCGAATAGCCTAGATGCATGCTTAGCATTTTGTGATCATTAAGGCTACTTTCACAAACTCTTAGTCAGCTGTCCTATGATTTACCAATATAGGCGATATTTGTAACATTTATTTTGTATTTGGCCCGTTATGAAATCATGTGGAACAATTTAAACACATTGTAAAACTTAAAGCCCAAATTTGGAGACATCCATGCATGTCGAAAATGTACTGCAAATTCAAAACTAGATTACTCTGGAATGGCTAACTGTACAGGGGACTGCTTTACACTTTTGTGTTCGGTAAGGTCTGCTGTTTATTCTGATATATGGTTTGTCATGTGTTAAAAAGAAGGGTTAGGTGGAAGTATTCCACGAGATGAATGGGTAGGGAGATCATGGGGCCTTAAAACCTTCAGTAGAATGTATGATTAAATTGAATTATATTATTTACTTTTTTCTCAAGAACCGTTCAACACAGCAATTATCAGCTAACATCGTTTTAAAATCTGAGAAAAGCTCTTTCATGTGATACTTGTGATGTCTGTGTGATGAATAGGCTACTTAAGCGAGTTGTTCAACTGAGAAGAATGGGTGAATTTGAACGCACTTTCTTTCTTGCGCTGTCACTTTCTCCACTGGCGTAAAAGACTAAATTAATTTGCTGTGAATTAATTATTATTTTGACAGGCCATAGGCTAAATAAAAATCGCTATTAGTCGGACGCCAAAGCAGAATATTGAAAGCACGGGGCACCAAGGCCACCGTGGCCTGTAAACCTCTGATTTTCAAAGGGGCCTCCCGGCCAATGCAAGGGGCTCCGACGGCCATGGCCTACCCTGTCCCTGACCATTGCTGATTAACCATTGCTGTTGTTTTCTACTGCAGCAATATTGTAGAAACTTACACTCTTATTTAATTAATTCAGGCCAAAAGTGTTTAAAGGGGAGATTTTTTTTCTTGTTAATATGCAATTCATCACCAAGTAAAATCTATAAAATCAAGTTTGCAAGACTTCCCATTTCCTCATCAAAGTAACGAATCAGAACATTCTAGATATTGTTTATATTTCCATTTGTTGCCTCATTTACAGACAACTCAGTTTTCCAATGAGCAGCAATACTGTGTGTGCTCATGCAGGAGGTCTGGCGCTTTTGTCTTCAGCAACAGATTGTATAAGGTTGACAATTGGTTGCGATATGGTGAGGGGACAGGTTGTGTTGGCTATGAAAGAACATCGTAGCCTACTTTCTGAGCGCAAAAAACGGTCAGCCTAAGATAAACGTAGCCTACCTCTGTCGTGGTGGCTATAGTTGCACCAGGTAGGTGAGATGTCCTGAAGTGCACTGAGCGTTTACCTTTTGGCGGTCTTCTGATTGTTTACGTGCATAAAACGCTTTCCTATTGCATCCATAAACAATTTTCTTGCAGCAAACCGCGCAAAAGCAAACCCCCTGGCACTTTAATTTCTTTACACCATGGCTTAGTTCTCCCTGTTTCCAACAGCCTATCATCTCATTAATTTTTTTTTAACTTTTGGCACCTGCCTTCCTTTATCAACAACGCATCAATGACAGCTAGTGGCCTTGCCAAATAGACGACACAAATCATGACGCTAATATGCGAGGTTCTGGTAGGCCTACTGGTTATGGTTTTGTGCTATAGATTAATAATAGCAAAGTTTTTTAAGTTGACTATTTTAATTGCATGGTTATTTTTTGTCAACATACACTCACAACCTGCTGTTGTTAAAAGTGAGGCCTAAGCAAAATAGGCTACAAGGCTGTCTGTGCGTCACAAACACTACTGACCCCCTTACTCAACAGTTCGCGATGATGACAATATTATATATACCTTCCGTCGCAAATTGTGATAAACATTGTTGTACATTTCATAACAGACGGGATAATAAATTGCATAGGCTACGTTTTATATTGCGTAGCTTTACACATAATGTTGGTTGCATTGATTAAAAACTGTAACAATAATAGTAGGCCTACATCGGGTGACATAGCAGGCTATCTGTTCAAGTCATAGGTGACACCCAAAATGAATGACCTCCCCTGACAAGAGTTCGCGATAGTAAGAAATTGTCTACATTGATGCACGGAAAGAGCCTACGCTTCTCTGAATTCGCACATAGAGCTCACAATATCATATCCAAAAACGTTAAACAGATTGGGCAACCTCATCAGCTGTCTCCATCGTGTCACTATAATCCAACTTTTAGACCGTTAGTCCTCCAGACGTGTTCTTTTTTTTAAGCAAACGCCCCAGGGCAATGAGACAAGCGTGCAGCTACAACATAAACAAAGCGAAACTCATGGCTGACGTATCTTCTTGAGAGGTCACTGATTGAGACACAGAAAGTTCTCAAGAACACTATTAGGTCTTTAAACATTTACCATCACACACATTAATTCATAGGACCTAATATTTGTAGTTGCAATAAAAAAAGGAAAAGAAAAAAGGTGATAGCCCCCCCCCTCCTATTATTTTTTTCTCATTGGATCTGCATCAATCTCAAATATGACATTTCTAAAATCAAATTGACGGAAATCCGTCGTACGATGGAGAACTTTAATCCTTGGGCTCATTGAGACGCTCTGGCTCAATCCCAAAGTCCGGACTCAGACTCACGGACTTTGCTGCGCGTTCTCGTAAAACTTGTAAGGGCTTACGGCTATCCCAATGCTGCATTTCAAAGGGCTTGAGGGTTTGAGTACACACTTACCGAGCCCTTTTGTGAGTCTGCATCAGTGCAGACTTCACTTACCTACAGATCAAAGCATTATAGCGTTTACCACGGAGACCATAGGGAAATCCGGAAATTAACAGCAGGGCACACGACCATGGAATGGAACCGGCAAGTGTCATCAACATCTTTGTTATTAAACGTTGCCAAGGTAACAAATGATCTTGTGAAGTGCTGTCCCAATCCAATTTATATCTATCTGAGCCCATGTGGCCTCACACACTCACTCACTTAGCTCCTGAGATCAGTCTTTTGTCCTTAGGGCTCACTTAGGGATTGAGCCACTGCCCTCTACTCTCCCCCTACTAGGGCTGAACGATTAGGAAATAATATCTAATTTCAATTTGTCTGACAGATGTTGGGATTTCAGGCTTTCAAGTCAGGATTACAAACTTAGTTTACAAACCCATTAAGATATCAAAACATAAACTGCTCTATCTACTAATCCAAGGACAAAAACAATGCACACGCATTACATATACCAACTACCTCCAAATATTGCTATAAGATGCCATATGTGATTTGTTAGCGTGCGGAGCACCGTACCTCTGACTGATGAGTATGACTTTCACACAAGGACAACATGACTAAAAAATGACTACATGACTAAAAAACATATTATTAAACATTATTGACCACTGGTTCAGAGTCGCTAGCAGCACAATTAATTATCAGCCGTTGCAATTTGTTGTGATTTCAACACAATGACTCTTTCAACCCAACCCCCTACCATTCTCACAGTGTGTTCTCTAATACAGTGTGCACTGCACTCTTTTAGTTGGCCTCCCTTCCACTCTCTGCATAGATGATCACCTCAGGGAGTTAGGCAGCCAGGCTTGCAGGCATTTTTCCGCTAATTCATCAAACCACTTGATTTCCCCTCGCTTGCTACAACAACAACAACAACAAAAAAACGCCTCAGAAAGCCTCCACCATGTGGAAAGCTGAGCTTATAGGGGTTGGGAGGAAAAACAAGATACACAACTGGTCTGTACAAAATAGCTGCAGCTTCCTGAGGTATTCCAAGAACCATGTTTAGACTGAGGAGTCTAGAGCCTAGAAATAGAAAACACACAACACATTTCTGGACAGAAAGTTCTGTGCTAAACACGGAAGACAACTCATGTGGACCTCTTGTGAGAGACACTTGTTTTGTTTGCTGAATTTGATCCCTGTGTGCCTAGTATGGATTCAAAGCGCAAAATGGCATCCATAGCAATAAGCATCACTGAGTGCAATAGCATAATGCTACAAATAGCAAAATATGCCAGGGATGTACGGGCTAGGGATAGGCTTTTTGACCAACCAGTCACATCCGTTGGCGTACACGCTTCACGTTTATGTTTGAGGACGTGCACAGCCGATGCACCACACGAATGACTGTATATAAAAGTATACTGAGCCTTGAGTTCCGTGCCGTGGTGGTTTAGGATGAATAGTTATTGCTACAGCCCCATCAACCACACACCAGAAGGGCGTTGTGCTCACCTGCCCAGCCCTCGTCTCCATCATGGTCCAACTCGTCCAGCTCCTTCAGGTCGTCCTGCTTGAGGATGGAGGGCCGCTTCACCACTTCCCCACTGCCCCGGGGACCTCCAGGGGGCCGCCCATCAGGGCCTGGCCCACCCTGACCACGAGCGAATCTGTGGGGGAAAAACACAGCAGTCCCAGTGAGCACAGAGAAAGAATGGTTGGTGATTGGCAGGGCTGTATGTTAACTGTGTTTTTCTGTACAGAGGTTTTTGACAGTTTTGTAGCACAATCCACAAAATCTTTAGCATCAGTATGTAGTTACAAACACCTCATCTGTAGGCTTCACTATAAAAAACATTTGAAATAAGGTCACTGATGCTAAGCTGGTAAATCATCCATGGCACAGATTGATTTTCTAGTAGCATCTGCAACTTGAAGCTCTGAGTGTTTTCAATTGCAGTTTATTGGTGCTGAAGATTTATTGTGTTTAACTCTTGAGACGTGGCATACCTGGGCGCCTCGTTGGGCGGTGGGTATCTGTAGGGCCCCTGGGGGCCGTACGGTGGTGGGAAGGGCAGGTACGGCGGATACATCTGTAAACACCAAAGATCTCCTCATCAACAAGGGTGCACGCATGCATCAACATCTGAAACATTGTGTTCTACACATGTCACTAGCAACATTTTATTGTTGCAATGTTATATGTTCTAAGCATAGTAAGCGGATTCAGTCTTAGAAAGTCATTTAGATAATACAGGACGAATAGAGGCAGAAATGTTAGGAGCAATCGTAACTCGCTCGAAAGCACAGCTGACGGACATATCACTGTTGATACTGCAGACAGATGCTTCAACCATCTGCAGGGCTTATTTCCAACAGGACAGGATGACATTGACTGGCTAAGGTGGCCTAATGAAAATGGCAAATATCTTAGCCAGCTGAAAGTCCGTCAGCCAAGAGCTGTCTGAGACACAACATTTAGTCAATGCAACATCCTTCAGTCATGACATCACATTAAAAAAAATGTCACTGACCATGTCAACACTACCAGTCGGTATCATGTACTACGTACCTAATCTTGTCTCTGTGCACAGCACATGCAAATTGTGAACACAGTGTTTCCCATACATTGACTAATTTGTGGCGGCCCACCACAATATCAAAACTGACCACCACACAATGATTTTCCATGTTATACTATTGAGATGGGATGAAGTCATGTAGAATAGAACACTGTTGGGTTGTTGAGGTTAGCACACTATAACGTCACAGCTACTTGTCAATATCGACTTCTCATGCAAAGCAAGCATAACTATAGGCTATTCATTTTATTGACTCCGACACAGAACCCCCCTACCCCTCACCTACCACCACAAATACAATTCAATTCTGTGGGAAACACTGGAACATTCATATAAATGGCAAATCAGAGGCGAAGGAATTTCACCTCTCACCAGTACACATGAACAAGGCTTTATCCAAGGTTCCCCAAGTCAGATGTAAAATTCCATGACTTTTCCCTGACAAAAACCTGAATTTCCATTACCTACTATAGAACGAATCATACAATATAGCGACCAAAGATTTCAGAGTAGCTGCGTAACATTCAAGAATCTTTGACTTTTTTTTAGAATGAGAAATTAATATATGGGCTTTGAATAAACAACGTTGGGCCAACCACAACCACTTAAACCAGCAGTAAATCTAATTATCAGATATACAAATTCTGCCTGGACATATATTTGCATTAATGCATTTTGGCAAGTACATTTTAAACTGCTAACAAAATTCCCTGATATTTCATGACTTTGCCCCACAAATGATACAATTCCCTGACTTTCCATGTCTGGAATAGACTTCCTAAAATTTCCATGATATTCAAAAATTCCATGAACCGTGGGAACCCTGTTTATCAGTGCCCATTGGACTATTGGTGGCATTTGAATGTCTTTGCATGATTTTTATGTTGGCAGCTCACTATTTTTAGAACAAAACTCTGTAGTGCTTCTTTAAACCAGTTAAGATGTGATTTAAACAGTGTTGAGGTAAGCGTGTGCCACTTACGAAGGGAGGCATGATTCCACGGTAGGCAGGGAACTGGGGTCCGACAGGAGGCTGTGGCAGGGCGGGGCTGCCGGCCGGGGGGTTCCTAGGCGGCCCGTGGGACGAGGGGTTCGGCTGCTGAAGGGGAGGGGCCCCGGCGGCCCCCTCCATCACCAGGGCTCCCCCAGCACCAGCCTCCGCCACCCCCTCCCCAGCCGGGGTGGGCGCCAGTCCTCGGCCCCCACCGTCCCGCCAACTCGTCACGTCTGCAGGACACAGAGACACACAGGTACAGTGAGCAGCAGTGTCATTGAGTGACCAACTCAGCATCCATTTTATGGTCTCTATACTCTTCACAATAAGTGGCAACCTTATAGAATCTCAGTGGTTAATCCTTATTTATTTATTTATTTATTTATTTAAACACTAATGACTATCCTATTCCCAGCATCCTTTGCGCCAACCCCCTACCACTCTAGGCAGCAGCTGAATCATAGGCCAGAGGAAGGGGTCTAAATATACACCGCTTTAGCTCATTATGAGATTTTAATAAATTCTCACATGAACATCACCACAAACAGCTCTTTTAAACAGATGACTATGCCTTCCTGGGCCCACTTCAGAAGGTGTCAATGCTGTGTCTGTGAAAGAGCATGCCAGTGTGTGTGTGTGTTTGTATGCACAGAGAAAATGAGTGAGAAGGGGTGTATGTGTGTGACTAAATCAGAATCATATTCATGCTTTAATGGCCAAATGTATTTATACACACAAGAAATTCAGAATTGGCAGTTGTTGTGACAGTGTATATGCGTGTTTCTGAGTCTGACAGTGAATGTGTGTGACACTCAGAGCGTGTGTGTGTGTGTTGTGGTCACTCACTCTGGGGGCGGAGGCTTGGTCCGGGCCCATACCACTGATCGGCAGTGGCCTGTTCTCTGCCAACTCTGTCCTGGTCGCCAGCCGCTTGCAGGGTGGGAAATTCCTCGCGAGAGAATGGCGACAGTTGGTTTGATCCCTTTCCACCTGCACAAGGCACAAGACACAGGGGTCACTCAGTGGTGCCTCAGTGGAAAACAATGAACGCTGGCCTGGACAGTGTTCAGATGTAGAAATTAATGTATGAATTCATATTATGTGCATAGAAAGTTTACACACACACAGGACACACACGTGCACGCTTGAATTGTGACTACGACAGTGACTCACCATCCCCTTGTGCTCCATGTGTAACACTGGCCTGAGCCCAGGACCTTGCCCCTGCGGCCGAAGCTGTAACTGGGGCCTGGAACACACACACACACACACACACACACAGTCACAACCAGTCCAAGCTCTGCAGCTCTGTAATCCAGTGGATCTTAACTGGTCTGGCTTTGGGACCCAAAATTTCCCATGTTCATCAAGTTGCTACCCATATATTTTATGAGAAGACAACGGATAAGGTGAGCTACACGCAAAGTGCCTGTAGGCCTGTTTGTTTAGAACATGCTGATGTTTGGCATCACAATTGTGAAGTCTTCAACTCCTGATGTCACCTTTCAAAGTACTCTACTCGACAGGTTTGTCTTTGACAGGGGTGCTTTGTTTCCATGTGGCATTTTAGTTTTGATGGTTGCATGCTCACATGTGCCAGCAATTCACTGCACACCACACACTGTCCCATTTTGTCCTCAATTTAAGTGAATCCATATCCTACTTCAAATATTCAGGGCCGTAGCCTAATTGTGTTTACCGCTAAAAAGATGTCTAACATGACCTGTCACATAAACATTGCCTATAAACATGTCCATGGCAATGACTGACATAAGAATAAGAAAGTCTATCAAAATAAAGGTCCAATATTAGACCTAATAAGGTAGCATTTCAAATGAGTGATTTCTTCTTTTTTAAAACAAGCCCCACGACCCACCCAGAACGGGTCCGCGACCCACTTTTGGGTCCCGACCCACCAGTTACATCCATTCTGAACATCCATTCAGTAACTGATTGATTTATCTAGTCAAGAGTTCTCTAGTTAAAAACATTCTATTAACAATCACTATTCAAAATTAGGGCTGTCACTTTTGTGAAAAAATCCTGTTCGATTCTTGAGACATAATAATTCATTGAATCGATTGTAAAATCGATTTTTCATGTCTAAAGACGTTTTTAATTTTTAACGCCAAATATAGGCCAATCCACGGAGGGGGCGCTTGAAGACGCACAAGCCAGCAATATTTCTGATGATTTCTTGGCGTGAAGTTTCGTGCACAATGACAAACAGGAGTGCAAAATTCTCGAAAAACATGAGTGGACTACCGTAACATCAGTGAAAAACATTACTGCAGGCTTCAACGTGGCTGCGTTTACAATTAGAAATGTCAAACAAATTTCGCCTACATAGAACTCACGACTGCACAGTTTGCATACCACTTTGTCCTTCTCCATAGTTTGATATACCCAAACCCCGAAGTGCTTCCATATCGAACTCCTCAAGTTATTAGGGCCCATCACTCGTCTCTCTCATGTCGCACAGGTTGATCACGTGGTCCTCAATTTTTTGGCAAAACACCAGCAGCACAGCAGCCGATTGAAACAGCTGTTTCCGGTGCGTAAAATTGGTGGGAATTTTCTTTTTAGCTTTCGCAATGCTTACTGCACTTCGGAATTCTTTGTTATTTTTCTGCTTGTTTGTGAGTTTTGTTACATTTAGATTTTTATTTGTTTAATTCGTTTAAAATGAATAGTATACATATTTGGTTAAAATCGATTCCCTATTTTAGTTTTCGAAACTTGTGTTGGTTGGTCCAATCGATTGTGCAATCGATTTTCGAACGTAAAGTGACAGCCTTATTCAAAATTGAATATTAAGTGTAAGCAATGATACCGAAGTCTAAGCAAATTGCAAAATGAAATGCACAAGACATCTTCATTGGCTATTTATTATATATATTTTTACAGTGGTTAAAAGGTGATAGATAGAAATAAAGATAGTGACCTCTTGCACTACCGGTTGAGCTGGCGGGGTTCTCGACTGGGTCGGTGCAGGCGTCTGTGAAGCCACAGGCTGCTGCAACTCCGGCTGCGGTGCTGACAATGCATCGGTACTGAGGAGAGAGACGGAGGGGGGAGGGAGAGAGAGAGAGCAGTGTTCCTATCAGACACAGGAAATACGAACACAGATACCAGGCAAGCCCTAACAAACAAGCCCATTGAAGGCCTTCACGTTCAACACCACAGTTCCAAATGAAAGCTATTATCGTTGGACCCTGGCAGGCAATACACCACAGATCAGTGAGTTGCCTCAGAACACCTGCAAGCCCTCTCTCTCTCTCTCTCTCTTTTCAGATGATTCAGCACTAATTAAGGAACCATTGATCAGAGAGATTTAAGGCGGTTGCTATAGCAACAAATGGGGAGATATTTGGCATCCTTGTGATCAATACCAACATCATTCACAAAGCCCCGTTCTAAAGATACAGATTTAAGGGCTTGAAATACACCATCGGTCTCACTTTACTGCATCAGCACATAAAGCTATGCCTATGGGGCAGAACCAACTGCATTACTGTAAAATGCACTCCCCACAGGGAAAAGTATAAGCAGTTTACTGTGATGGAGCAGATCACTCACGCTGGGCAGAGCATAACAAGACAGGGCAGGGGGGTTATCAGTGAACAGAACTCATGAAGCTCTGCCCGTCATAAAGCATAAGCAGTTTTATGTACATTTTAATGCCAGCAACCATACTGTATTGAGGACAGGGAATCCAAAACCGTGTCTCAGGGCATAAAGTAAGAAACATTTTTTTGTGCCTGCAATTACCAGGAACTTTCAAAAGTCATTAAACATAATTATCTATTATCAAGTCTTGCACTGCCTTGCCAACCCCACACCAACAATCAGGCTCAGTGCCTGGGAACCTGAAGCCCTGTTATGTTGTAGAGTGGGCAGAGAGAATGCTCACCTCTTTGGGTCTGCTTGTTCCTGCTTGCTTGCCCATCCTGTGCCGTCTTTGGGAACGAGCGTGACGTTGGGGTCGTTGCCTTTGTTCTCCGCCTTCAGACTGGGCAGGTTGGCAGGGGGGGGCATGCGCCGCGCAGAGGACACTTTACCAAGAGACTGCAAGCCATGACGAGGGGCAACTAATGGCAGAGAGGGAAAGATAAAGAGATGGAGAGCATTAGAGAGAGGACAAGAAAGAGAGAGTCCCAATAGCACAGAGAGTGCTGTAATATGATACTGCTAGGCAAGGAGGAGCAAGCGTGTACAAGACCAAGGAGGGAGCAGGAAACCAAGAGAGGCACAGGACAAAATAGCAGGAGTAGACATGGATATTTTGGTACATTCGCTTCTGTAGTCGCCAACTGTTTGGATTTTTTAACATGGCTCACTATGGCTTATGTATAAACATTGAACATTGAGGGCACAGTTGAAGCAAGATTGCTCATTTACAACCCCATCTTTTCCCAGTCTGACTTAATGACTTCAAATGATCAATTCTGCTGCTGACCCATCCTCTGTTACCAGAGTCTTCTTCTCCTATGAAGTGTAATTGAGTCTGCGCTTTATTAAGTCTGCCTACCGTATCAGAATTCATCTTTTCGCATGCACACTGCACCAGCCGATTAAATCAGTCATTATCATAAGCGCAATAAGAGGGTTCAGCTGACAGCCCAGTGAAGTACATGAAATCCTACTCAGGATAATGTCTGGCCTCCTGGAGAAAACAAACCCACCCCCTAAAAAAGCTTGTTCTGCTCAATTACACTGCCTTGTACTGCCTTTTGTTACATAGCCTAAAATTGAAACCACAGTATCAGGTATGCAGTAGAGGAATCCTGTTGAGTACAACTGTGATACAAGGACCTAAGGATGTAGAACACGTCATGTAAATGGGAGGCAGTGTTGTGCATTTTACAGTGGTACATAATGTTCTAGCTTAAAAAATCCTCACAACACATACTACAAGAAACACAGTAAACTACACATCATTAAACAAATATTATCCTAGATATGACATAGTCTAGTATTTACAAGAACAATGTTACATTATTACAAAACAATCATCTTGTATCTCTTAATTCTGCATTACCAGGAAGCCACAATGCTGAAAATCAAGGCATAGGCCTACCCCACAGCTACTTCCCCTCAAGAGATTATACTAAAGGCCTGAGGACCTCAGTAAACCTATAGCAAAACTGACAGTTGCGCCGTCACTTTCACACATGGACCTATGCCATGACGTAATACAATATGACTAAATTACCATGTTGTCCAACTGTAACCTTTGGTCCAGTGCTGAAGTATAGTGGGTACATAAATGGAAAGAAAGGAAGAGAAATGGAGGGAAAAAAATGTGGAAGGAGGAAGCTGGCGTCTACTTCCCTTGTCATTTCCTTTTAACTTAAAAACAATGGAGTGGCCATGGCAGACCAGCTAAAAGTTCTCATGTGGACTCCTAAGGACTCACCAACTGGCTTCTGTGTTTCAAGGCTCTTTCCTTTGTAGGTTTCAAACAGGTTGAGAGATGCATACTTGGTTTTGCCATCCTTCCCCTTTGCCGTTTGCCCAGAGCGCTCTGACATTGCGCTGTCCGCTCATTGAGTATGGTGAGCCTTGAGACTGAAATGAGAGCGGAAGGGAGCAGTGATAACACAACAGAGGCATTCTGATATAACCCAGGAGTATAACAAACAACACTTTAATGATACCCTGACAACAGTACAACTAAAAATGCTAAGAACTACCTCCATTTCATTATTTGGAGTCCTAATAAAATATATATATACAGAATTATGCAATGTTTAAGGCTAACAGTTCAAGGGAAATGGTACAAGTGGTGTTGCCATGGCAATGCATTATAAATGATGTTCCTCTGTGCCTGCCTTCAGCTGAGTTGCCTCCATGGCAACAACAGGACTAAGTATGTTTTACTGCTTGCCAATAAAAATCAATGGACCCGACATCTTGCAGATTTACAACAACAGAGTCTTTTTCCTGAGTCAAGTGACACAGGAATTTGTTACAGGGAGCATTAACCTATGGTTATGATTATTTCAAGTGAATCAGTTTTATCCAATGAACTGAGCAAGATGCTAACATTAATCAAATCACAAGACAATAAACAAGTATTGCCGGTAAATACATTCCCAGTGGAAAATATGTTTGCAAGTTGAATGTTGTGCTTTCTCCCTATAATATTTTTAGTTTAATATATATTTCAGATGCATCATAATGGCAATGCAATTAAGTAATTTTTGACAATCAATTTGCAATCTTTCGTGGTTGAATAGAGTCTGATGGGGTGCCTTGTATGACCATATTACGAATAAAAGAGTCTGACTTGTATATTACAGCTACCCCATAAGTAGAACTGCCATAAGTGAATCAAAACAAAATCATGTTATAGACTATAATTAGTCCAAAGATACTGCATTATGCAAGTACCTGACTGCATGGCACAGATTATCCGATGGTACAAAATCTACATTTGTTCTGAGTGAGATGTGCGATTCGGTCTCTAGATGTGTGAAAAATACTCAAAGACCTGCTAGGTTTACAGATTACCAAAACGCCTTGTTGAAAATTGTCGCCTACCAGCACAAATACTTGTGAACAATATAAACGACGGTACAATCAATTAAAATGTCCTCACGCCTTATTCTTAGAGAACATGGGCTAACCAAAGAGATTAGGAAATTAGGTCGTGGGATGGCCGGCAAGCAGCGCTAACGTTACATATTACGTAGAGATTAGCTAACTAACATTAGCAAGCCATCACCTTTCCGAAGGCCCACATGTTCCCGAACATTAAGTTACACTGCCTTAGTGATATGTATTACTCGAAATCAAAATACATAAAATAATTAATCTAAGCACGAATTCAAACGCGTCTATTCCTTTATGGCAAAAATGTTGTATATGAAACAGCTAGCGAGGTAAATTGGCTAATGGTTCTAGTTTAGCCATACAACTAGCTAGCTCCAATGTAAGCCTAACTGACAAGGGTTAACATTAGCTAAGTTATCATGAATTCAATCATACTTCTACAATAATTAGTAATTTTATATATTGCCATTTATAAACCATAACATTTAAGTTAACATGTATCGTTTAGTTCTAAAGGTAGGTTAACGTTACATCAACTGCGTGACTGTGAACGTAAACCAATCATACGTTAGCTAATGTTGGGATCCACTATAACAATTTAGCAACGCTGCTAAATA